>NC_088871.1:35498878-35507123 GCF_032884065.1 Artemia franciscana
ATGTTCAAGAGTCGGTAAACCTGACAATCTATTTATATGCACAGACAATGGGACAGTGAAGAATGTTGTATATTTGCAAGTTTTACGTAGTTAAATATATATAAATATATATATATATATATATATATATATATATATATATATATATATATATATATATATATATATATATATATATATATATACATATATATATATATATATATATATATATATATATATATATATATATATATATATATATTTCTTATTCGGATTGTTTTTCCCATGAACAATTTTATGTTGCATGTTCTTGAGTCGGTAAACCTGACAATCTATTTATATGCACAGACAATGGGACATCGAAGAATGTTGTATATTCGCAAGTTTTACGTAGTTAAAAACATATATATATATATATATATATATATATATATATATATATATATATATATATATATATATATATATATATATATATATATATATATATATATATATATATATAAATAAGTTGTCTTGTGTGTGTGTGGGTCTGTCGGGTGACGTCATGTTTGTGTGTTGACTAACGTCATGTTTTCGACTGACAAAATTACAGACCGGGACATCGGGACACAAATGACAACCGGGACACCGGCACATAAGGAATATAAATGACGACCGGGACACAAGTATTGTTCCATTAGCAATCACCATCAACAAAGCACCGGGACACAAATGACGACCGGGACACAGGGAATATAAATGGTGACCAGGACACTCAAAGAGAAATTACAGACAGGGACACCGGAACACAAATGACGACCGGCACAAAAATGACGACCGGGACACCGGGACACAGGGAATATAAATGACGACCGCGACACTCAAAGAGACATTACAGAATGGGACACCGGGACACAGGGAAACAACAACAACGGGGACGCCGAGGGGGCACAGGTGGTTATATAAATGACGACGGGGACACAGGGAATGTTCGATTAGCAATCACCATCAACAAAGCTCAAGGGCAATCATTAGAATAATGAGGTATAGATCTGAATACAGATTGTTTTTCCCATGGACAATTATATGTTGCATGTTCAAGAGTCGGTAAACCTGACAATCTATTTATATGCACAGACAATATATATACTCACAGGTGGGACACAGGGACACAACTACAATGGCGCGTAACGACTTACGCACGGGGGGGTTGCGCTTAATAACAACAACATTTGTTATTAAGGTGATAGAGGCAAAAGACGCTATATATATATATATATATATATATATATATATATATATATATATATATATATATATATATATATATATATATATATATATATATATATATTTCCCGGTTCAAATAAAAAAACTTAGAGAGAAAATTACAGTGTTTTCTCTCAATACTGTGTTTACTTTCAACAGAAAAAAAACAACAAAAATACAATTAATATAATAACATAGATTTAATTTACAAGATAGGAATTTGAAAACAACATTTGTTATTAAGGTGATAGTGGCAAAAGTGGAGCTGACCCAGAGTCACATGGGATTCTTCCAGTTCAAGTTATGCAAAAAGGAGACAAAGGAAGAGCTAACCACACAGCATTGTCTTGACAAGAATATTCTTCAACTAGAAAATGGTTCAGGAAACAAACATTACGTACAAGATCCTAGACCAGGAATGCATTATCCAAGAATTCAACTTCCCAAAAATCTAGTCTGTGAAAACTGTGTCCTTCAATGGCATTATACAGCAGGTAAGAGCAGGCTTGTTCTATAATATTTAGCATAAAATAGCAGGGTGACACTATTCTCAATTTACAAAAAACAAAAACAAATTTAAATAATTATAAATGTTTTATAAATGATCTCAAAGAAAAAACGGAAAAATTTTCGTTGTAAAAAAAAACAAAAAAAAAAAAAAATACAATCGAGGGACTCTAGAATTTTAACTAGAATTATATGTGCACACAGTATCTTTGGTCGAAGGACCTCTGATCCTGGGAGGACAAAATTTATTTACAAAGTAAATAAGAGAATGTTCTAATCACTACTAGAAAATATGGATAAAACTGTACAAGAAGGGATATTCCGGGGGTGGACTGGCCCAAAAGCTCTGAAGTTTCCGTCTGAATAGTCCAAAGTGATTTCAAATAGAAATTTAACATCTAGATTTTTCCATTATTTTCTAAGTGAATTTGTCAGATAGTTCCGGTGTTTGTCCAATAAATTCCACGTGTTGTATTGCTGGTAAATTGGAGGGTCCCTAAGTATAACACCAAGAGTGTACGACCGATCCACAATAAGTATTGCTAAACTCTGGAACAATAAAGCAAAACACAGCGTGCATTTTAGTTGTAGGATACCACTATTTCGGAGGGTTTACAAACAATAATCAATGAGATATATGCACTTCTGCAAGTAAAACTACTGGACACAGATGGCAAGGGGTCTGAAGTACAAATGAATGAATCCTAGAAAAAGATAGGGTTAACCTTTGGAAAGGCTTTCTTTTTGATGCTATTCTTTGATAAAAAATAGTCAGTTCTTGTTTTTCGGTTGACAACATTTTTGACTCCTTTTGTAAACCCTCCTTTTGTAAACACAAGAATAGCAAAGAAACATTTCCTTGCAACAACAAATAGTAAAAAAAAAAATGATTTCGAACAATAGTGATTCTAGGAAAAAAAAAGCTTTTTTCTAAGCATGCATTAGAAAGTACCTTTTGGACCCTATGGGGTTGAGAGGTCAATGAACCTCTTGGCATTTATAACATGGAAGGGGGAAAAACTGCAGAGAAAAATGATCGACTGAAACACTAATTAGTAAATCAACTTTAGAAGGGTTACTTTGCATTCAGTTATCAACTAGGTAACCCCAATTATTCAATTAATAGTTAGTTTCATTGTGCAATTGATAACGCTACAGTAGTAATCTCTGATTACAGCGTCTAATCGCATTTGTTGCTAGAAGCTGTTTCTTTGTATCATCTGCTCTTTTTAAATTAATTAAAATAATTTGTGAAAAAGAAGTTTTTCAAAGAAAAGTAAGGATCCATATTAAAATTAAGACCAGCATAAATAAATTTCGATAATAATTCAAACTCAAAACAACTTGATATTGTTGTGCAACTTGATGTGCATTTTGCTGTTTTGCCTTGATTATATAGAGAGACCAATGCACTATGTAGGTAAACGACAAAAAAGGCTACTCGTCTAGAAAAATATTGATGGAAGTTACATCAAGCCATCTATGTGGGGAAGAATCATTTGGTAAAAAAGTCCCCTTATCTTCCAAAATCAGAAGACATTACCGTAATTCCAATTCTTATTTTTGGGAGTAGCATTTTTGATATTGCAAAGCTACTAAACAGCTTATTGCTAGGAGTAAAAAGAAAAATGAGTAGGAAGATAAAATCGACTAAACCTGAAGAATTTCTCCTCAGAAATGTTATTCTCAAAGAGGTAAAATCAAGTTGACAAAAAATCGGAAGCTCATCTTAGTAAATACTACTATAACCCTGGCTGCATGATTTGCATTTTTCTTGTTAACCCTGTGATTATTTGTTTTTGATTATGTTCTTTTCCTATTTCATCTATCCTTATTCTGTGTTCAGACAATCCAGTTTTATTTTTATTTTTTTCTGATTTTTTTTTTTTTTATAAACGTTTGAGAAGTCAAACAGGAAAAAGAAATGGGTCTATATCATGTACTTCAGGCGATAAACGAAAAAAGAACAGGTATATATATATATATATATATATATATATATATATATATATATATATATATATATATATATGTATATATATATATATATATATATATATATATATATATATATATATATAATATATATATATATATATATATATATATATGTATATATATATATATATATATATATATATATATATATATATATATATATATGTATTATATATATATATATATATATATATATATATATATATATATATACTAGCTGTTGGGGTGGCGCTTCGCGCCCCCCCAAGCCCCCCCGCGCGCGTAAGTCGTTACGCGCCATATTAGTTACGCGCCATTGTAGTTGTGTCCCTGTGTCCCACCTGTGAATAGAGATAGATATAAATATATGTTTTTAACTATGTAAAACATGCGAATATACAACATTCTTCGCTGTCCCATTGTCTGTGCATATAAATAGATTGTCAGGTTTACTGACTCTTGAACATGCAACATATAATTGTCCATGGGAAAAACAATCCGTATTCAGATCTATACCTCATTATTCTAATGATGTGTCCCGGTCGTCATTTATATTCCCTGTGTCCCGGTCGTCATTTGTGTCCCGGTGTCCCAGTTTGTAATTTCTCTTTGAGTGTCCCGGTCGTCATTTATATTCCCTGTGTCCCGGTGTCCCGGTCGTCATTTGTGTCCCGGTTTCCCGGTCTGTAATTTCTATTCGAACAATCCCTGTGTCCTGGTCGTCATTTATATATCCCACCTGTGCCCCTGGCGTCCCCGTTGTAGTTGTGTCCCTGTGTCCCGGTCGTCATTTATATTCCCTGTGTCCCGGTCGTGATTTGTGTCCGGGTGTCCCAGTCTGTAATTTCTCTTTGAGGTTCCCGGTCATCACTTATATTCCCTCTGTCTCGGTCGTCATTTGTGTCCCGGTCTGTAATTTCTCTTTGAGTGTTTTTTCTTTTTAGTTTTTTTTTCAGTTTTTTACCTTTTTTCTTTTTTCAGTTTTCTTTTTCTTCTTTATTTTTCAGCGTCACTATGAAGTACATATCGACGAACCTTTGTTTTTTTAACTTAAATCTGGTAGGCATTGATGACCTTATCCAAGTCAAAATCCCAAACCCAATCATCATCGCTATCATTTTCAGTTTTGATATGTTTTGACTCTCGCTGTCCAGGTGGATTTTCATCTAACTGCGCGGTTTTGCGTTCAAATACCGTTAATGACGTCACCGTCAAAGCAAAAATGACGACAACTAATTTCATGACGTCAGCCGACACAGAAACATGACGTCACCTGATCCACAGACAGACAACTTATTTATATATATATATATATATATATATATATATATATATATATATATATATATATATATATAAGAGATAACACGAAACCTGAGAATAAAACGTTTCAGCTGTTCAGTGTCAGCCACTTTTGTTTTGTTTGGAAATTTAACTAAATATTTAAATGTATATACACATATTCCCCCTGCTGACTTGACGACTTTCAAAAACTCGTCCTCATACAATTAGTGAATCATCATCAAAACAAGAGACGTTTTTCCCCGATTTCCTGTGACAATTTTTATGGCGTTAATGGAACCGATATATTCGCCATTTAGATAATAATTTAGCTCATACTTGTCTGTATTTTGCTCCCATTTTGTCATTTTTCAGGTAATAATTGGGGCGACTGTGGCAACGGTACATTTACAACGGGTTGTGGTCCGCAAGAAACGTTCGTTAACTGTGCTGATATACGAATTCTACCTAAAATCAGCAAACCAGACCTCAAATATCACAGTTTCAAAAACCAAATTAACAGCAAAGCAAAAGACAATTAAATTATTTGCATATAACATACAGAAAAATAACATCGAATTTATAAAAGTAATTCATAAAAATTTACATTTTGATTATTAAGAAAGAAGCAATGAATACCCTGACGATGCATAAAACACTGAAATCAACTTTTTTTTTCTCCCTTCCTAAGTGCTAAGTTCTGTAATGAATTACAACTGCAATCTAAATTGCAGTCGTAGCATATATATTTAATACTGACGTTTTTGTGGAAAATACTGTGATAATGTTAATTTATTTGTTTTGATGTGATGTGGTAAACGATGTGATAATTATTTATTGTTTTTGTACATATTAAATTATTAAAGCCAATGGTCAAGTTCCATACTACATTTTTTTCATAGGCTATGAAATCAGGGAGTTTCATTGCTAGAGTCTTCTGGTAGTTTAGAGGAAGGTTGTCAATAAATGTGTTCCACTGCTTATAAATGGGCTAAATAAATCAGTTTAGTCAATTCATTTCGTTTTGTATAGCTTTTTTGTAAAATAGACATTGTCAGCACATACTCTTAAAACTGAGGATGCATAATCAACTTCTTCAGTTCGTTTCCTTCTATGTCATAAAGATTGGTAGACATTTTTAGAAAAAAAGTTCCAAAGCTTGCTGAAAACGCCCCTATAAGTTTCATTTTCTATGTTTTATTTTGTAATTTGAGATTTTGCGTGCTTGATCAAGTTGTTCAATTCATCTTCGCTTGTCTCATTCGGTCTTCTAGGTAAAAGAAAGAGAGACAAGGCAAATCAGCTTCCCAAATTATGTCATTTCCCTTTTCTAGCTTGCAAAAATAGTTGTGGGATTGGATTATCGATACCAACATTATCATCTCTAGTGTTCTAGACTGGAGATATCAGCCATGTTTATTATAAAAATAAATACTAAAATGCAAACGTATAGTGCAAAGCAAACACAACTGATAGCTAAAAATCCTACCAACTTCAACTTTTACTGAAAAATATACAGGAGAAATGGGCGATTTCTGGGAAAAAAGCCTTGATGTTCAATTGTGATTTGAAACATCTCTTGATGTTTCCCTTACTGGAATTTGTTATAAACTAAAGGGACAAAGACTTCCTGTTGAAGGTGCACGTTAGATTTTACTGAATTTTACAATTGGATAGTTTTTCAAGACAATTGGAGTTTATTTCACAGCCCACTTCAACAATTTTCATATTTAGTTCTCGTGAGAAACTTGTTGAAGGATTAAAAGATACAAAATGTGATACAACCAAGGGACAGGGATTTCTTTTGGCAGAGTATCCAAGACACACGGTTTTTTTGCATTTGAGAAAGTTTAAATACACCTTCGAAATATGGGAAATAAATGGACAAACACATAAATATACTAGATCTACACTGCATGGGCAACGTGAGGTATTGCGGCAAGGTTTGTTCGGCTTCGCCGAGCAAAGTGTTGCGAGAGCAACACTTTGCTTTTGTTTCCTCGTTTCAATTAAACGCTGAAGTTGTTAATCTGTAAGGATCTTAAAATAGACAAGTCCCTTACATGTCTTTCTACTGGAATCATATTGGTCTTACCATCAAATACACCGGAAACAAGTAATAGGTACACAACTTGCAAAAGTTGCGAACCTCTCATTGACGAAGATGATTATGAGGTAACAGCCGACTGTTGCTTAAAACTCCCCTATATGTCTCACAATTGGTATCTTGCTGTTTTTGGTTTCAGTATGCACCTTACTAATAAAGTTGTCAACCCCTTAAACTTTCAGACTGGTACATCTCATGAAGTAATTTTTCTACCAAAAAATGGGTGACATATACTTTGATCAGTTCATCAAGAGCTATTGACTGCCGTCGAGAAAAAAATATCTATCTATCTTAGTTCAAAAATTGAACTAAGATAGATAGATTTTTTGCCGTAGGCCAAGTTTCTAACGTCATCACTTAGAAAGGAGCAAAGGATAAACTCTAATTTCTTTAGCAATGAGAGAGCATTTAAAGTTTAAGAGGCATATCAGATCCCACTTCTCTACTGCAATCTCAAGGGCGAAAAACCGAATGATAAACTCAGTTGAAATCACGAATAGAAATGGGTAGAAACAATAGATGGCAGCACTTTCGAGCCCGTGGGAAAATGCCGCTTTTTTGTTTCTGTAAATGTTTCTATTTATCACTAAAAGAAGACATATTTCCTGTGAGGCCAGGTAACTGCCGCATATATTTAACGCTTTCAGATTTTAGTCCATCTTGCAATTTGAAACTGGTGCCTGCCTGCTTGCCTGCTAGAACGGAGCTTTCCACTCTACAGCAGAAACATGGTTTGATAAAACAAAATCTTGACTGCATGACTTCAGATAGTTCCCTCTGATATAGGCTATAAAACTCCACTCCACTTCACTTTGCACATTATAGGCCCATACATTCCCAAGCGCCAATTAACCAAAAAAAGAAGGGCTTTAGGTATTTACAAATTATGCTTAAAAAACGATACTCAAAATGCGGGGATAGGTTTAAAATTAAATGAAAGAAGATTAAGTCTCTTGAGCAATGAATAAATGATATATGAATATGAATAATTGAGTTATGGATAGCGTCTTCGTCGCTATTTAATAAATGAGAATGAAAAAGTGATGTTAGGCAGGAAGTAACTAGACTTGACGGACAAGTTTTACCTACCTAGGTACTTTATTAGTAAGGATGGAGGATGCAAAGAAGATGAAAAAAGTA
>NC_088871.1:35507223-35509723 GCF_032884065.1 Artemia franciscana
TTAAGGGGTGTATTCAAGGAATTTGTTTAAAGCTCAAGTCAAGATAATATGCTGCAGTCAATAGTTTTACAGGTTTGCTTAGATCATCTCTTACTGCATCAACTTTAGTTGCTGCATCGACACTATACAATCTCTTATGCCCAAATGCTTTGGACCTTTTTTGGGAGGTTTTGCCCACTCATCCTTCCCTCAGTAGAGGCATCAATCTGAAAATGTTCTTATACTATTTATTTGACTGCGTTAGCCCGATTCGAAAATTACCTAGGAAGATCAGCCCATTTCTTTTCTGGTGTAGGGGTGTACGTACGAGACAGGGGGTTAAGTAAGTATAATTTTTCTTACATTAACCTAAAATAAAAATATCAGCATTCTTAGGGTTAACTTTTGTTAGAAACCATCAAGTTTTATTAGGAATCAATATATATATATTATATATATATATATATATATATATATATATATATATATATATATATATATATATAATATATATATATATATATATATATATATATATACACCTAGTTGGTGGGGCACTTCGCGCCCCCCCCCCCAAGCCCCCCCCGCGCGCGTAAGTCGTTACGCGCCATATTAGTTATGCGCCATTGTAGTTGTGTCCCTGTGTCCCACCTGTGAATATAGATAGATTTATATATGTGTTCCAAACTACGTAAAAATTGCGAATATACAACATTCTTGGCTTTCCCATTGTCTGTGCATATACAGAGCCGTATTTACTAATAATGACGTCATATGCAAACGCTCTTTTTACAAACAAACAAACATGCATCCACACAACTCGTTTTTATATAGATAGATAGATAGATATATACGAATACAAATTAACTGCGTAAAACTTGCGAATATACAACATTCTTCGCTGTCCAATTGTCGCTGCATATCTATACATTGTCAGGTTTACCGACCCTCGAACATGCAACGTACAATTGTCCATGGGAAAAACAATCAGTATTAAGATCTATACCACATTTTTCTAATGATTGACCTTGAGCTTTGTTAATGGTGATTGCAAATGCTAATCGAATTGGGAATTGCAATCTTTTAAATTGAAAAAGCAGATCCGTTGGAATCATGGGAATGCGAGGAATAAGAACAGCCTCACCCTCATAAGGCCCTGTCAAGATTGTGGCCTCTATTAGGTTTTCCATTGTTTTTTTTTACGGCAAGTCGCGTGCCATTGCAAAGCTTTGGTGGGTTGATATTTCTTAAAAGTATTATTGGTACGCCTATTTTTAGTTGTAGCACGTGTGGTGGAAACCCTGAAGGATCTATGGAATTTAAAAATTCAGATGGATAATTAACCGCTTCATTTGGTTCCAAAACTGTGTCGACTGACTTGTAAAGGACTGCCTGGTCTCGAATCTTGGTCAAAACAATATTGTTGATTTCGTGGACGTCTATATTTTTGGGTGCGAGAATCGCTCTTTCACTTAGCCATTTATTATTTTTATAATTTTTTAGAATATTCGGAAATACTTTTTCAATCAATTCATTTTTGGACGTCACTAAATTACAGAAATCAGCAGGTAGTTGTATACGTCCTGAAATTGAGTCTACTGGGAGCTTCCCGTTTCCAATTGTCAGCAATTGATCTGAAAATGTTGACCAGAGTCATCGTTTTGCAAACGGACACGTATATTTGTAGTTAATTTAATATTTTTACGTGTGCCCATAAATTAGAATTTTTCAGGCAAGCATTCATTCGTCTTCAGCGTCCTGAAATTGAGTCTACTGGCAGCTTTCCGTTTCCAATTGTCAGCAATTGATCTGAAAATGTTTGACCAGAGTCATCGTTTTGCAAACGGACACGCATATTTGTAGTTAATTTTAATATTTTTTCGTGTGGCCATAAATTAGAATTTTTCAGGCAAGCATTCATTTGTCTTCAATGGCTCTGGGGGTGCAGCCAATAGAGGAAGTTTAACTTTTCCTGAGGCGCAACACATTCCCATTGTTTCACCATTGAATTTCAAGGCCTTGCAATAGGGACAAATTTTAGACATTGTCCCGATTTGAACACATCTACTCAAGCTATAATCATCGACTGGGTTGTACCTGAATGCCAGGCGATAACTTTCAGGTTTGCTCTGATTCCTCGGCACGCTTTCTTTTCTTACTTTCTCTATCAGCAGCAAGCGTGATTTCTTGCTGTTCTTGTGATTCCTCGGCACGCTTTCTTTTCTTACTTTCTCTATCAGCAGCAAGCCTGATTTCTTGCTGTTCTTGTAATTCCTCGGCACGCCTTCTTTTTTCACTTTCTCTTTTAGCAGCAAGTCTGCTTCCGCGTTGCTCTGGTAGTTCCTCGGCACGCTTTCTGTCTTTTTTTCTCTATCAGCCTCAAGCCTGTTTCCTTGCTGTTCTTTTGATTCCTCGGCACGCTTTCTGTTCTTTCTTTCTCTATCAGCCTCAAGCCTGTTTCCTTGCTGTTCTTTTGATTCCTCGGCACGCTTTCTGTTCTTTCTTTCTCTATCAGCCTCAA
>NC_088871.1:35514723-35533883 GCF_032884065.1 Artemia franciscana
CGACCGGGACACAGGGACACAACTACAACGGGGACACCGGGGGAAACAGGGGGATATAAATGACGACCGGGACAAAAAAACTAAAAAGAAAAAAAACCTAAAAACTAATAAAAAAACTAAAAAATCTAAAAATCTAAATAAGCTAAAAAAGAAAAAAAAAGGAAAAAAATAAAGGAGAAAAACAAAACTAAAAAACGAATGTATATACAGACCGGGACACCGGGATACAAATGACGACCGGGACACAGGGAATATAAATGACGACCGGGACACAGGGACACAACTACAACGGGGACACCGGGGGAAACAGGGGGATATAAATGACGACCGGGACAAAAAAACTAAAAAGAAAAAAAACCTAAAAACTAATAAAAAAACTAAAAAATCTAAAAATCTAAATAAGCTAAAAAAGAAAAAAAAAGGAAAAAAATAAAGGAGAAAAACAAAACTAAAAAACGAATGTATATACAGACCGGGACACTGGGGGAAACAGGGGGATGTAAATGACGACCGGGACACCGGGACAGGGAATGGTCAATTAGCAATCACCATCAACAAAGCTCAAGGGCAATCATTAGAATCATGAGGTATAGATCTGAATACAGATTGTTTTCCCATGGACCATTATATGTTGCATGTTCAAGAGTCGGTAAACCTGACAATCTATTTATATGCAAAGACAATGGGACAGCAAAGAATGTTGTATATTCGCAAGTTTTACGTAGTTAAAACCGTATATATATATATATATATATATATATATATATATATATATATATATATATATATATATATATATATATATATATATATATATATATATATATATATATATATATATTCAGAGGTGGGACATAGGGACACAACTACAATGGCGCGTAACTATTATGGCGCGTAACGACTTACGCGCGCGGGGGGGCTTGGGGGGGGCGCGAAGCGCCCCCACCAACTAGGTGTTGGGGTGGCGCGAAGCGCCACCCCAACAGCTAGTATATATATATATATATATATATATATATATATATATATATATATATATATATATATATATATATATATATATATATATATATATATATATATATATAATCTATATTCACAAGTGGGACATAGGGACACAACTACAATGGCGCGTAACTAATATGGCGCGTAACGACTTACGCGCGCGGGGGGGCTTGGGGGGGGCGTGAAGCGCCCCAACCAACTAGGTGTTGGGTTGGCGCGAAGCGCCACCCCAACAGCTAGTATCTATATATATATCAATAAGTTGTCTGTCTGTGGATCGTGTGTCTGTCAGGTGACGTCATGTTTCTGTGTCGACTGACGTCATGTTTTTGACTAACGAAATTACAGACCGGGACATCGGGAAACAAATGACGACTGGGACACCGGCACATAGGGAATATAAATGACGACCGGGACACTCAAAGAGAAAGCGACCGGGACACAAGGAATGTTCGATTAGCAATCACCATCAACAAAGCACCGGGACACAAATGACGACCGGGACACAGGAAGTATAAATGACGACCAGGACATACTTAAAAAAAACTAAAAAAAAAACTAAAAAAAGGTTAAAACTACAAAAAATAAAAAGAAAAAAAAAAAAAAACTAATAAAAAAAACTAAATCTATATCTATCTATATATATAAAAATAAGTTGTCTGTGGATCTGTGGATCGTGGATCAGGTGACGTCATGTTTGTCCGCATATGACGTCTGAATTATTTCACACTAATACAAAAGAAGAAAAAAAACTAAAAAAGGTAAAAACTACAAAAAAAACTAAAAAGAAAAAAAAACTAAAAAAGCTAAAAAACTAAAAAAAACTAAAAAAGGTAAAAATCTAATAACTAAAAAAAAACTGAAAAAAATAAAAAAAGGCAAAAACTACAAAAAAATAAAAACTAATAAAAAAACTAAAAAAGCTAAAAAACTAAAAAAACTAAAAAAAACTAAAAAAGGTAAAAAACTAAAAAAAACTAAAAACTAAAAAAGAAAAAAACTAAAAAAAAAGGAAAAAACTGAAAAATAAAAGAGAAAAAGAAAACTAAAAAAATATGAATAAATATATATAAAAATAAGTTGTTTGTGGGTTATGTCTGTCTGTCTGTCTGTCGAGTGAGGTCGTGTTTGTCCGCATATGACGTCTGAATTATTTCACACTAATACAAAAGAAGAAAAAAAACTAAAAAAGGTAAAAACTACAAAAAAAACTAAAAAGAAAAAAAAATAAAAAAGCTAAAAAACTAAAAAAAACTAAAAAAAGGTAAAAAACTAAAAACAAAAAAAAACTGAAAAAACTAAAAAAAGGCAAAAACAAAAAAAAACTAAAAACTAATAAAAAAACTAAAAAAGCTAAAAAACTAAAAAAACTAAAAAAACTAAAAAAAGGTAAAAAACAAAAAAAAACTAAAAACTAAAAAAGAAAAAACTAAAAAAAGGAAAAAAACTGAAAAATAAGAGAAAAAGAAAACTAAAAAAATATTAATAAATATAAAAAATATAAATATAAATATAATATAAATTAGCAATCAACAAAGCACCGAGACACAAATGACGACCGGGACACAGGGAGTATAAATGACGACCAGGACATAAGTAAAAAAAAAAAACTAAAAAAACTAAAAAAATGGTAAAAACTACAAAAAAACTAAAAACTAATAAAAAAACTAAAAAATCTAAAAATCTAAATAAACTAAAAAAGAAAAAAAAAGAAAAAAGGAAAAAAATAAAGGAGAAAAACAAAACTAAAAAACGAATGTATATACAGACCGGGACACCGGGATACAAATGACGACCGGGACACAGGGAATATAAATGACGACCGGGACACAGGGACACAACTACAATGGGGACGCCGGGGGGCACAGGGGGATATAAATGACGACCGGGACACCGGGACACAAGGAATATAAATGACGCCCGGGACACTCAAAGAGAAATCACAGACTGGAACACCGGGACACAAATGACGACCGGGACACAGGGAATATAAATGACGACCGGGACACAGGGACATAACTACAAAGGGGACGCCGGGGTGCACAGGGGGATATATAAATGACGATGGTGACTCAGGGAATGGTCGATTAGCAATCACCATCAACAAAGCTCAAGGGCAATCATTAGAATCATGAGGTATAGATCTGAATACGGATTGTTTTCCCATGGACCATTATATGTTGCATGTTCAAGAGTCGGTAAACCTGACAATCTATTTATATGCAGAGACAATGGGACAGCAAAGAATGTTGTATATTCGCAAGTTTTACGTAGTTAAAAACATATATATATATATATATATATATATATATATATATATATATATATATATATATATATATATATATATATATATATATATATATATATATATTATATATATATATATATATATATATATATATATATATATATATATATATATATATATATATCTATATTCACAGGTGGGACATAGGGACACAACTACAATGGCGCGTAACTAATATGGCGCGTAACGACTTACGCGCGCGGGGGGGCTTGGGGGGGCGCGAAGCGCCCCCACCAACTAGGTGTTGGGGTGGCGCGAAGCGCCACCCCAACAGCTAGTATATATATATATAAATAAGTTGTCTGTCTATGTGTCTGTCTGTCAGGTGACGTCATGTTTCTGTGTCGACTGACGTCATGAAGTTAGTTGTCGTCATTTTTGCTATGACAGTGACGTCATTAAAGATATTTAAGACATATATGTTGTACAAAGTTACAGTACGAGTGATCTATTGTCGTATGTACAAAATAACATTTCCAAGTTAACGTCGGAACAAAGAGACATTTATGATACGATAATGCATTGTGTCGATAACAACGTTGGAGAAATTTTCTTTTTGGATGCGCCAGGAGGTACTGGTAAAACGTTTGTGATAAAACTGATTCTGGCATCAATTCGATCAAGAAATGATATAGCGTTGGCAATTGCGTCCTCCCGAATAGCCGCAACATTGCTGCCTGGTGGAAGAACTGCCCATTCCGCTTTGAAATTGCCTCTGAATTTGCATTCTACAGAAACTCCCACGTGCAATATTTCCAAATCATCTGGGATGGATAAAGTATTGCAGCAATGCAAACTTATTATTTGGGATGAGTGCACAATGGCACACAAAAAATCGCTCGAGGCTCTGGATCAATGCTTGAAAGATTTGAGAGGGAAGTCGAAACCCTTTGGCAGCACATTAATATTGCTTGCGGGAGATTTCAGGCAAACATTACCTATAATACCTAGATCAACTCCTGCAGACGAAATGAATGCTTGCCTGAAAAATTCTAATTTATGGGCACACGTAAAAATATTAAAATTAACTACAAATATGCATGTCCGATTGCAAAACGATGACTCTGGTCAAACATTTTCAGATCAATTGCTGGCAATTGGAAACGGAAAGCTCCCAGTAGACTCAATTTCAGGACGTATACAACTACCTGCTGATTTCTGTAATTTAGTGACGTCCGAAAATGAATTGATTGAAAAAGTATTTCCGAATATTCTAAAAAATTATAAAAATAATAAATGGCTAAGTGAAAGAGCGATTCTCGCACCCAAAAATATAGACGTTTACGAAATCAACAATATTGTTTTGACCAAGATTCGAGACCAGGCAGTCCTTTACAAGTCAGTCGACACAGTTTTGGAACCAAATGAAGCGGTTAATTATCCATCTGAATTTTTAATTCCATAGATCCTTCAGGGTTTCCACCACACGTGCTACAACTAAAAATAGGCGTACCAATAATACTTTTAAAAAATATCAACCCACCAAAGCTTTGCAATGGCACGCGACTTGCCGTAAAAAAAACAATGGAAAACCTAATAGAGGCCACAATCTTGACAGGGCCTTTTGAGGGTGAGGCTGTTCTTATTCCTCGCATTCCCATGATTCCAACGGATCTGCCTTTTCAATTTAAAAGATTGCAAATTCCAATTCGATTAGCATTTGCAATCACCATTAACAAAGCTCAAGGTCAATCATTAGAAAAATGTGGTATAGATCTTAATACTGATTGTTTTTCACATGGATAATTGTACGTTGCATGTTCGAGGGTCGGTAAACCTGACAATCTATTTATATGCAGCGACAATTGGACAGCGAAGAATGTTGTATATTCGCAAGTTTTACGCAGTTAATTTGTATTGTATCTATCTATCTATCTATCTATATAAAAACGAGTTGTGTGTATGCATGTTTGTTTGTTTGTAAAAAGAGCGTTTGCATATGACGTCATTATTAGTACATACGGCTTTGTATATCCACAGACAATGGGAAAGCCAAGAATGTTGTATATTCGCAATTTTTACGTAGTTTGGAACACATATATAAATCTATCTATATTCACAGGTGGGACACAGGGACACAACCACAATGGCGCGTAACTAATATGGCGCGTAACGACTTACGCGTGCGAGGGGGGGCTTGGGGGGCGCGAAGCGCCTCCCCAACAGCTAGTATATATATATATATATATATATATATATATATATATATATATATATATATATATATATATATTTATATATATATATATATATATATATATATATATATATATATATATATATATATATATATATATACAACATTCTTCGCTGTCCCATTGTCTGTGCATATAAATAGATTGTCAGGTTTACTGACTTTTGAACATGCAACATATAATTGTCCATGGGAAAAACAATCCGTATTCAGATCAATGCCTCATTATTCTAATGATGTGTCCCTGTGTCCCGGTCGTCATTTATATTCCCTGTGTCCCGGTCGTCATTTGTGTCCCGGTGTCCCAGTTTGTAATTTCTCTTTCAGCGTCCCGGTCGTCATTTGTATTCCCTGTGTCCCGGTCGTCATTTGTGTCCCGGTGTCCCGGTCTGTAATTTATATTCGAACAATCCCTGTGTCCCGGTCGTCATTTATATATCCCGCCTGTGCCCCCGGCGTCCCCGTTGTAGTTGTGTCCCTGTGTTTCGGTCGTCATTTATATTCCCTGTGTCCCGGTCGTGATTTGTGTCCGGGTGTACCAGTCTGTAATTACTCTTTGAGGTTCCTGGTCGTCGGTCGTCATTTGTGTCCCGGTATGTAATTTCATCAGTTGACAAACATGACGTCAGTCGACAAACAACTTCATGACGCATACAGCTCATTCCTTATAACGACGTCAGTCGACAAACATGACGTCAGTCAACACACAAACATGACGTCACTCGACACACACACACACAGACAACTTATTTATTTATATACTAGCTATTGGGGTGGCGCTTCGCGCCACCCCAACACCTAGTTGGTGGGGCGCTTCGCACCCCCCAAGCCCCCCCGGGCGCGTAAGTCGTTACGCGCTATATTAGTTACGCGCCATTGTAGTTGTGTCCCTGTGTCCCACCTGTGAATATAGATAGATTTATATATGTGTTTCAAACTACGTAAAAATTGTGAATATACAACATTCTTGGCTTTCCCATTGTCTGTCCATATACAAAGCCGTATGTACTAATAATGACGTCATATGCAAACGCTCTTTTTACAAACAAACAAACATGCATACACACAACTCGTTTTCATATAGATAGATAGATAGATAGATACAATACAAATTAACTACGTAAAACTTGTGAATATACAACAGTCTTCGCTGTCCCATTGTCTGTGTTGCAATCTTTTAAATTGAAAAAGCAGATCCGTTGGAATCATGGGAATGCGAGGAATAAGAACAGCCTCACCCTCATAAGGCCCTGTCAAGATTGTGGCCTCTATTAGGTTTTCCATTGTTTTTTTTTTACGGCAAGTCGCGTGCCATTGCAAAGCTTTGGTGGGTTGATATTTCTTAAAAGTATTATTGGTACGCCTATTTTTAGTTGTAGCACGTGTGGTGGAAACCCTGAAGGACCTATGGAATTTAAAAATTCAGATGGATAATTAACCGCTTCATTTGGTTCCGAAATACAAATTAACTGCTTAAAACTTGCGAATATACAACATTCTTCGCTGTCCAATTCTCGCTGCATATAAATAGATTGTCAGGTTTACCGACCCTCGAACATGCAACGTACAATTGTCCATGGGAAAAACAATCAGTATTAAGATCAATACCACATTTTTTTAATGATTGACCTTGAGCTTTGTTAATGGTGATTGCAAATGCTAATCGAATTGGGAATTGCAATCTTTTAAATTGAAAAGGCAGATCCGTTGGAATCATGGGAATGCGAGGAATAAGAACAGCCTCACCCTCAAAAGGCCCTGTCAGGATTGTGGCCTCTATTAGGTTTTCCATTGTTTTTTTTACGGCAAGTCGAGTGCCATTGCAAAGCTTTGGTGGGTTTATATTTCTTAAAAGTATTATTGGTACGCCTATTTTTAGTTGTAGCACGTGTGGTGGAAACCCTGAAAGATCTATGGAATTTAAAAATTCAGATGGATAATTAACCGCTTCATTTGGTTCCAAAACTGTGTCGACTGACTTGTAAAGGACTGCCTGGTCTTGAATCTTGGTCAAAACAATATTGTTGATTTCGTGGACGTCTATATTTTTGGGTGCGAGAATCGCTCTTTCATTTAGCCATTTATTATTTTTATAATTTTTTAGAATATTCGGAAATACTTTTTCAATCAAATCATTTTTGGACGTCACTAAATTACAGAAATCAGCAGGTAGTTGTATACGTCCTGAAATTGAGTCTACTGGGAGCTTTCCGTTTCCCATTGCCAGCAATTGATCTGAAAATGTTTGACCAGAGTCATCGTTTTGCAATCGGACACGCATATTTGTAGTTAATTTTAATGTTTTTACGTGTGCCCATAGACTCTTTGAGCATCTTCATCAGTCATTGTAAACTTAAACATTAATAGATTTCTACGCGAACATATGTCTTGTATAACTTGAATGACGTCACCTTCAAAGCAAAAATGACGGCAACTAATTTCATGATGTCATCCGAAACATGACGTCACCTGATCCACAGATCCACAGACTGACAGACAACTTATTTTTATATATATAGATATCTATCTTCTATATATATAAAAATAAGTTGTCTGTCTGTCTGTCTGTGGATCAGGTGACGTCATGTTTCTGTGTTGACTGACGTCATGAAATTAGTTGTCGTCATTTTTGCTTTGACGGTGACGTCATTAACGGTATTTGAACGCAAAACCGCGCAGTTAGATGAAAATCCACCTGGACAGCGAGAGTCAAAACATATCAAAACTGAAAAAGATAGCGATGATGATTGGGTTTGGGATTTTGACTTGGATAAGGTCATCAATGCCTACCAGATTTAAGTTTAAAAAACAAAGGTTCGTCGATATGTACTTCATAGTGACGCTGAAAAATAAAGAAGAAAAAGAAAACTGAAAAAAGAAAAAAGGTAAAAAACTAAAAAAAAACTAAAAAGAAAAAACACTCAAAGAGAAATTACAGACCGGGACACAAATGACGACCGAGACAGAGGGAATATAAGTGACAACCAGGAACCTCAAAGAGAAATTACAGACTGGGACACCCGGGCACAAATCACGACCGGGACACAGGGAATATAAATGACGACCGGGACACAGGGACACAACTACAACGGGGACGCCGGGGGCACAGGCGGGATATATAAATGACGACCGGGACACAGGGATTGTTCGAATAGAAATTACAGACCGGGACACCGGGACACAAATGACGACCGGGACACCGGGACACAGGGAATATAAATAACAACCGGGACACTCAAAGAGAAATTACAAACTGGGACACCGGGACACAAATGACGACCGGGACACCGGGACACAGGGAATATAAATGACGACCGGGACACTCAAAGAGAAATTACAAACTGGGACACCGGGACACAAATGACGACCGGGACACAGGGAATATAAATGACGACCGGGACACAGGGACACATCATTAGAATAATGAGGTATAGATCTGAATACGGATTGTTTTTCCCATGGACAATTATATGTTGCATGTTCAAGAGTCAGGACAGCGAAGAATGTTGTATATTCGCATGTTTTACGTAGTTAAAAACATATATTTATATCTATCTCTATTCACAGGTGGGACACAGGGACACAACTACAATGGCGCGTAACTAATATGGCGCGTAACGACTTACGCTCGCGGGGGGGCTTGGGGGGGCGCGAAGCGCCACCCCAACAGCTTATATATATATATATATATACGGATAATGCAAGAAAAAACTACAATGCAAAGGTAAAGACAATAACGTTAGAATGCTTTTTAATTCATATGATGCACAGCCACCTTAGACCTTCCCCCCGAAAAAAAAAACTTGGAAGGGTTTTTTTTCGTTGTATCTGGAACGTTCCCCGGATCTTCTTGCTCTCCCCTTCTAATGTTGGACATTTAACGCGCAAGATTTCTAGCGCAAATTTTTAACAGTAACAAGTTTTACGTAATCCTTCTATACTATAAATGGTTAATAAATGGCTTGTAATTGGTTTATAAATGGCTTGTAAACTAGACTAGTCTATAAGAAAAGACTAAAGAAAGAAAAAAAGAAAAGGCATATAGTCAAAATAATAGCTTTTATACTAAATAATGTGAAAATTGTGAAATTGTGTGAATTGTAAATTGTGAAAATTCTCAACACTCGAGTTCCTGTTTCAAAACTTGAAACAAAAGCCAAAGCTCACCGTTATTGCTTCAGTTCCTCTGTAAAAGTATGTTCATTTGAAGGATTTGGCCTCAACGACACACCGAAGATTTCAAGGGGATGGCACCACTACCCCCCCTGCTACCACCCGCAACTAAAGGATGGGCTCCATAGAAAATAAAAATAGTTGATTTCTGTAAAAGCTTAGTATAGCTCCCGCAACGCAAAACGAAAAATGTTGTCTTAAAGGCCGTTTTCTTTGCAAATCGGCACCAATTTGAGCTTGAAAATTTTCCGGTTTTAGGCGCTGATTTACGAAAATGGATTCTATCGTGATTATAAAAAAAAGAAAGTCTCAATCGTTTCCTTCTCTTCAGTTGGAAAATCAAAAGAACTAAATAAAATAATAATTATTATAAATTTAATAATAAAAGAACTTCAGAGTTAAATAATGAAAGAATTTAATATTTAAAAACATTTTTTGAATGAAATAAAAACTTAAATGAATAAAAATTTTAATAATAAAAAATATTGATAATAATACTAAAAGAAGTAAATAATAAGTTGAGATCAATCATACAACTACTGATAGCGTGCAGTTGACCATTGGTGTCCATGATGTTTGGTTTTGATAATGTCGTGCAAAGGGCATTGTTTTTGTATTGTTATCGTTTATCCACTGAGCTACTGAAATCGGTGCCCGAAAAAAGCTACTTTTGTCGGGCCCTTTAGAACGCAAAATGTTTAACGGAAATGACTGCTTTGCGAATTCTCTTTTTAAAGCCTAAAAAAGATATTATTTATACTTGTAACAAATAAGAGTTGTACTTGAATGTGGGCTTTTGTTGTTGACTGAGGAACATGAAGAAATTGACTATAATCTGGAAAGTGAATTAAAATATGTTTGACTATGATAAAAGCGTATGGAGTTCTAAATTACGACCCAGAATTCCACTTTTCAATTTAAAAGTGTGTCTTAAATTTGACCAAGCTTATCACCATCCGGAAGATTAGGTTAACTTCTTCGCACAGTGGATCCAAAGGGACATATCTTACCGTGATATATGTTACCAGAAGAAATCACATTAATAGTTTCAAATAAGCTATGATGGATGAAAACATTGAAATAGTAATATATTTTTACTGCGATTGTAGCTTCTGCAAAGGTCTTTATCATGATTTCACCCATGCTTATAAGTATAATGCAACCATTTTAGAACATCTGGGCATTGGAATCAATAAGAGAAATCTGGAAGAGATGAGGAGAAAAAATTAAATGAAATGAAATCAAGTAGAATGGAGAGAGGCTCAGTTTCAGATTGGTCAAGTAAGAAGCTTGTGGAAGAGAGGACGCCCTTACAGCCTCATAAAAGCTCAAAAGTACAACGATGATCTTTGAAAATGAGGTACAGTATACTAGAAAGGAATGACGAAGAGAAAAAAAAGGATCAAGAAAAGCAAGGCCCCCAACGAGAGTTCCTTACATTCCTTGAGAAATGAAAGAGAGGACTCATATAAATTAAATATGGCACGCAAAAATTCATCATCGTTCTAGAAGAACTGCAATTTATCAATGTATGCCGAATCTCGCTACTGGTCACACTTATAAGAATGTTTTTGCTTTTATATTTGCAATAAATCTTTTTTACCGTATTAATTTGGTTAAGATTATTAATAGAATTATTGAAGGAGTAAAAAATTGAAAGTCTTTTTTTGATGGTCAGAGATGTATGAGCAGAACATAAATTGTATACATATTTTAAATACAACAAACTAGGCTATTTGGTAAATTCAGAGTGTTTCAGTTGACGGCTGCAAATTAAAAACATTTAATAAAAGCACTTTTGGGTACAACATCACAGTTAGTTGGTAAATTCCGAATGTTTTAGTTGCTAACTGAATATCAAAACGTGTCAGGGACCTGCGAAAATTGACTTGATAACAGCCGTTTCCCTTATTCGACCATCTGAGGGGGGGGGCTGGAGGGAGGAGAAATTGTGGAAATTGAGGTATGTTTGTGTGTTGGTGAAAATCGTATCTCACGAATGGGTGATCGTATCTTAATGAAACTTGTTTCATAGAAAGATATCATGTCTCAGATGCTCTATTTTCAATTCGGATCGGATCCGGGGACACTGGGGGTGGAGGGGGGGAACATAAATCTTGGAAAATGCAGAGAGTGGAGAGATAGGGATGAAACTTGATAGAGAGAACAGCCACAAGTTCTAGAAACGTGATTGACATAACCTGACCAGATTCGATCTTTTTGGGGGGTTTGGGGGAATTCTAGCGTTTTGGCAAGTTCGAGAATAAGCACAAGTTCTAGATGCGTGATTGATATTACCGGACCGGATTCGATCTCTCGTCACAAGTGCCATATGAGCTCTTAGCTCTTGTTTCCTTAGCAAACATGACCTCTTCATGCTCATTTATTCATATTCTAAGTGACTTAGTCTTTTTAACATTAATTTTTACACCTATTCTTACACTCCGAACTCACAAAGTCCTCAAAATTCCTTCATTTTGCAAACATTTTTATCTAGGACACCCAAATAATCTGCTTAAGTCTTTGGGAGTTTAACCTTTCCATTTGATACCGATTTCTTCTATTTCCTTTTCCGTTTCCCTCACCCAAACTGTCAAAATAAACCATATAGACAGAGATAGGACACAATCCTGCTAAACTCCTGATCCCACATCAAACCAACTGCTAGCCGCAGTTCCTACCTCATATATTGTTCTTGTAGATGACACTAATCACTTCAATAAACTTATCTGGTATATCATACAGGGATAGGGCTTTTGTTGAAGTTTTTCTATCAGCTGAATCAGATGTATGTTCGTTATATATAAACCTGAGGACCAAAGGGATGTGATGATAAAGACACTTTTCAGTTATTATATATGAGTGAAAATTTGGTCAACGCATTCATTCCCCTTCATATAACCAGGCTGCCAGTTATTAAAACTTAATATACATTATTTCTTAGTCAATAAACATCACTATATATAAAAAGTACGATTTCTACGGAGATTTAGCTAATGTATGCAATTATCACACTCGTTTTCGTTAATTTTTTTTTATTAAGGGGTATAATTAAAATTTTCATAAATCGAAAGGTATTCTTCATTTTTCTAAAATCATATTTACAATCTTTAGTAATTTGTCTTCGACTTCACAACCACCATATTTTGAAAATTCCTTTAAAACGTTATCAGCACACAATATCTTATTTTAACCATAGTCAATCTATTTATGCTACTCTTCTCAGCTTGTAAAATTTTATTTTTCAATAGATACCATTATTCCCTGAGACTATAATTAGGATAATAAACAAAGTGGTAATGTCAATTAATTCCTAATTATAATTTAAATAAATACCATAACATAAATTAACTTCAACATCCCAACATATGGCAAATAGAGCAAAAAAAAAGAATTTTCGTTGGCCTATTTATTGTCCTTTTTTAATAATAAAAAACTGCTATCCTCGTACTGACATTAACTGAAGTTAAACAGTACTAAAAAACTTAAATGGCATCTTGATGAGAGTAAATCAGCAGAGATCAAAATTAGCGTCGTCTACAACAGTCTGAGGAAATTAGATAATCAAGACGTTTAATATAGGCCTAAGTATGACCAAGTAGTATTAGGAATTTTGAATTTCTGAAGCTGTTAAAAATTCTTTCTCAGAGTTAGTTTGGTAAGACTATAAGTGATGAAGTTGGCTTTGCAGCCCTTCTTATATGTCAAAGTTAAACCCCCCCAACCCTTTTTGTGGCTGGGGGGGGGTATGAGCTCAAGAAAGCCCACCTCGGTATGTATCTGTAGTATATATATATATATATATATATATATATATATATATATATATATATATATATATATATATCTATATCTATATATATAAAAATAAGTTGTCTGTCTGTCTGTCTGTGGATCAGGTGACGTCATGTTTCTGTGTTGACTGACGTCATGAAATAAGTAAGAAAAGAAAGCGTTCCGAGGAATCACAAGAACAGCAAGAAAACAGGCTTGCGGCTAAAGAACGCAAAACCGCGCAGTTAGATGAAAATCCACCTGGACAGCGAGAGTCAAAACATATCAAAACTGAAAATGATAGCGATGATGATTGGGTTTGGGATTTTGACTTGGATAAGGTCATCAATGCCTACCAGATTTAAGTTAAAAAAACAAAGGTTCGTCGATATGTACTTCATAGTGACGCTGAAAAATAAAGAAGAAAAAGAAAACTGAAAAAAGAAAAAAGGTAAAAAACTAAAAAGAAAAAACACTCAAAGAGAAATTACAGACTGGGACACAAATCACGACCGGGACACAGGGAATATAAATGACGACCGGGACACAGGGACACAACTACAACGGGGACGCCGGGGGCACAGGCGGGATATATAAATGACGACCAGGACACAGGGATTGTTCGAATAGAAATTACAGACCGGGACACCGGGACACAAATGACGACCGGGACACCGGGACACAGGGAATATAAATGACGACCGGGACACTCAAAGAGAAATTACAAACTGGAATACCGGGACACAAATGACGACCGGGACACAGGGAATATAAATGACGACCGGGACACAGGGACACATCATTAGAATAATGAGGTATAGATCTGAATACGGATTGTTTTTCCCATGGACAATTATATGTTGCATGTTCAACAGTCAGTAAACCTGACAATCTATTTATATGCACAGACAATGGGACAGCGAAGAATGTTGTATATTCGCATGTTTTACGTAGTTAAAAACATATATTTATATCTATCTATATTCACAGGTGGGACACAGGGACACAACTACAATGGCGCGTAACTAATATGGCGCGTAACGACTTACGCGCGCGGGGGGGCTTGGGGGGGCGCGAAGCGCCCCACCAACTAGGTGTTGGGGTGGCGCGAAGCGCCACCCCAACAGCTAGTATATATATAAAAATAAGTTGTCTGTCTGTCTGTGGATCAGGTGACGTCATGTTTCTGTGTTGACTGACGTCATGAAATTAGTTGTCGTCATTTTTGCTTTGACGGTGACGTCATTAACGGTATTTAAGACATTTGTTCACGGAAAAATGTTTAATTGTAAAATGACTGAAGAACCTACAATGGCAACAGCCGAGGAAGCTGCTCGACGACCGGAACCTCGGAACCTCAAAGAGAAATTACAGACTGGGACACCCGGACACAAATCACGACCGGGACACAGGGAATATAAATGACGACCGGGACACAGGGACACAACTACAACGGGAACGCCGGGGGCACAGGCCCCCGAACCTCAAAGAGAAATTACAGACTGGGACACCCGGACACAAATCACGACCGGGACACAGGATATATAAATGACGACCGGGACACAGGGATTGTTCGAATAGAAATTACAGACCGGGACACCGGGACACAAATGACGACCGGGACACCGGGACACAGGGAATATAAATGACGACCGGGACACTCAAAGAGAAATTACAAACTGGGACACCGGGACACAAATGACGACCGGGACACAGGGAATATAAATGACGACCGGGACACAGGGACACATCATTAGAATAATGAGGTATAGATCTGAATACGGATTGTTTTTCCCATGGACAATTATATGTTGCATGTTCAAGAGTCAGTAAACGTGACAATCTATTTATATGCACAGACAATGGGACAGCGAAGAATGTTGTATATTCGCATGTTTTACGTAGTTAAAAACATATATTTATATCTATCTCTATTCACAGGTGGGACACAGGGACACAACTACAATGGCGCGTAACTAATATGACGCGTAACGACTTACGCGCGCGGGGGGGCTTGGGGGGGCGCAAAGCGCCCCACCAACTAGTTGTTGGGGTGGCGCGAAGCGCCACCCCAACAGCTAGTATATATATATATATATATATATATATATATATATATATATACTAGCTGTTGGGGTGGCGCTTCGCGCCACCCCAACACCTAGTTGGTGGGGGCGCTTCGCGCCCCCCCAAGCCCCCCCGCGCGCGTAAGTCGTTACGCGCCATAATAGTTACGCGCCATTGTAGTTGTGTCACTATGTCCCACCTGTGAATATAGATAGATATATATATATATATATATATATATATATATATATATATATATATATATATATATATATATATATATATATATATATATATATATATATATATATATATATATTACATCCCCCTGTTTCCCCCGGTGTCCCCGTTGTAGTTGTGTCCCTGTGTCCCGGTCGTCATTTATATTCCCTGTGTCCCGGTCGTCATTTGTATCCCGGTGTCCCGGTCTGTATATACATTCGTTTTTTAGTTTTGTTTTTCTCCTTTATTTTTTTCCTTTTTTTTTCTTTTTTAGCTTATTTAGATTTTTAGATTTTTTAGTTTTTTTATTAGTTTTTAGTTTTTTTTTCTTTTTAGTTTTTTTTGTCCCGGTCGTCATTTATATCCCCCTGTTTCCCCCGGTGTCCCCGTTGTAGTTGTGTCCCTGTGTCCCGGTCGTCATTTATATTCCCTGTGTCCCGGTCGTCATTTGTATCCCGGTGTACCGGTCTGTATATACATTCGTTTTTTAGTTTTGTTTTTCTCCTTTATTTTTTTCCTTTTTTTTTTCTTTTTTAGTTTATTTAGATTTTTAGATTTTTTAGTTTTTTTATTAGTTTTTAGTTTTTTTTTCTTTTTAGTAATTTTTTTTAGTTTTTTCCTTTTTTTCTTTTTAGTTTTTTATTGGTTTTTACCTTTATGTTAGCTTATTTTTCAGTTTTTTCCTTTTTTTTAGTTTTTTTTATTTTTTATTTTTTTTAGTTTTTTACCTTTTTTTAGTTTTTTTACTTTTTTTTTCAGTTTTTTTTTTAGTTTTTTATTGGTTTTTACCTTTATTTTAGCTTATTTTTCAGTTTTTTCCTTTTTTTAGTTTTTTTTAGTTTTTAGTTTTTTTAGTTTTTTACCTTTTTTTAGTTTTTTTAGTTTTTTTAGTTTTTTAGCTTTTTTATTTTTTTTATTAGTTTTTAGTTTTTTTTTGTAGTTTTTGCCTTTTTTTTAGTTTTTTTAGTTTTTTAGCTTTTTTATTAGTTTTTAGTTTTTTTTGTAGTTTTTGCCTTTTTTTAGTTTTTTTAGTTTTTTAGCTTTTTTATTTTTTTTATTAGTTTTTAGTTTTTTTTGTAGTTTTTGCCTTTTTTTAGTTTTTTCAGTTTTGACGTCACCTGATCCAGTTTTTTCAGGTGACGTCACCTGATCCACGATCCACAGATCCACAGACAACTTATTTTTATATATATAGATAGTTTTTTTTTTTTACTTATGTCCTGGTCGTCATTTATACTCCCTGTGTCCCGGTGCTTTGTTGATTGCTAATCGAACATTCCTTTTGTCCTGGTCGCTTTCTCTTTGAGTTTCGTCATTTATTTTTTTATTTTTTAGTTCTTTTAGTTTTTACCTTTTTTAGTTTTTTTTAGTTTTTTAGATGAAAATTTTTTTTAGTTTTTTCCTTTTTTTCTTTTTAGTTTTTTATTGGTTTTTACCTTTATTTTAGCTTATTTTTCAGTTTTTTCCTTTTTTTTTGTTTTTTTTTATTTTTTATTTTTTTTAGTTTTTTCCCCTTTTTTTTAGTTTTTTTAGTTTTTTTAGTTTTTTAGCTTTTTTACTTTTTTTATTAGTTTTTAGTTTTTTTTGTAGTTTTTGCCTTTTTTTAGTTTTTTCAGTTTTTTTTTTAGTTTTTTATTGGTTTTTACCTTTATTTTAGCTTATTTTTCAGTTTTTTTCCTTTTTTTTAGTTTTTTTTAGTTTTTAGTTTTTTTAGTTTTTTACCTTTTTTTAGTTTTTTTAGTTTTTTTAGTTTTTTAGCTTTTTTATTTTTTTTTTATTAGTTTTTAGTTTTTTTTGTAGTTTTTGCCTTTTTTTAGTTTTTTAGTTTTTTAGCTTTTTTATTAGTTTTTAGTTTTTTTTTTAGTTTTTGCCTTTTTTTAGTTTTTTTAGTTTTTTAGCTTTTTTATTTTTTTTATTAGTTTTTAGTTTTTTTTGTAGTTTTTGCCTTTTTTTAGTTTTTTCAGTTTTGACGTCACCTGATCCAGTTTTTTCAGGTGACGTCACCTGATCCATCCACAGACAGACAACTTATTTTTATATATATAGATAGATATATATATATATATATATATATATATATATATATATATATATATATATATATATATATATATATATATATATATATATATATATACTAGCTGTTAGGGTGGTGCTTCGCGCCACCCCAACACCTAGTTGGTGAGGCGCTTCGCCCCCCCCCCCCCCCAAAGCCCCCCGCGTGCGTAAGTCGTTACGCGCCATATTAGTTACGCGCCATTGTAGTTGTGTCCCTGTGTCCCACCTGTGAATATAGATAGATTTATATATGTGTTTCAAACTACGTAAAACTTGCGAATATACAACATTCTTGGCTTTCCCATTGTCTGTGCTTATACAAAGCCTTATGTACTAATAATGACGTCATATGCAAACGCTCTTTTTACAAACATGCATACACACAACTCGTTTTTATATAGATAGATAGATAGATAGATACAATACAAAGTCCATGGGAAAAACAATCAGTATTAAGATCTATACCACATTTTTCTAATGATTGACCTTGAGCTTTGTTAATGGTGATTGCAAATGCTAATCGAATTGGGAATTGCAATCTTTTAAATTGAAAATTCAGATCCGTTGGAATCATGGGAATGCGAGGAATAAGAACAGCCTCACCCTCAAAAGGCCCTGTCAAGATTGTGGCCTCTATTAGGTTTTCCATTGTTTTTTTTTACGGCAAGTCGCGTGCCATTGCAAAGCTTTGGTGGGTTGATATTTCTTAAAAGTATTATTGGTACGCCTATTTTTAGTTGTAGCACGTGTGGTGGAAACCCTGAAAGATCCACGGAATTTAAAAATTCAGATGGATAATTAACCGCTTCATTTGGTTCCAAAACTGTGTCGACTGACTTGTAAAGAACTGCCTGGTCTCGAATCTTGGTCAAAACAATATTGTTGATTTCGTGGACGTCTATATTTTTGGGTGCGAGAATCGCTCTTTCACTTAGCCATTTATTATTTTTATAATTTTTTAGAATATTCGGAAATACTTTTTCAATCAAATCATTTTTGGACGTCACTAAATTAGAGAAATCAGCAGGTAGTTGTATACGTCCTGAAATTGAGTCTACTGGGAGCTTTCCGTTTCCAATTGCCAGCAATTGATCTGAAAATGTTTGACCAGAGTCATCGTTTTGCAATCGGACAAGCATATTTGTAGTTAATTTTAATGTTTTTACGTGTGCCCATAAATTAGAATTTTCCAGGCAAGCATTCATTTCGTCTGCAGGGGTTGATCTCGGTATTATAGGTAATGTTTGCCTGAAATCTCCCGCAAGCAATATTAATGTGCTGCCAAAGGGTTTCGACTTCCCTCGCAAATCTTTCAAGCATTGATCCAGAGCCTCGAGCGATTTTTTGTGTGCCATT
>NC_088871.1:36877208-36971149 GCF_032884065.1 Artemia franciscana
TTTTGTCCCGGTCGTCATTTATATCCCCCTGTTTCCCCCGGTGTCCCCGTTGTAGTCGTGTCCCTGTGTCCCGGTCGTCATTTATATTCCCTGTGTCCCGGTCGTCATTTGTATCCCGGTGTACCGGTCTGTATATACATTCGTTTTTTAGTTTTGTTTTTCTCCTTTATTTTTTTCCTTTTTTTTCTTTTTTAGTTTATTTAGATTTTTAGATTTTTTATTTTTTTTATTAGTTTTTAGTTTGTTTTTCTTTTTAGTTTTTTTGTAGTTTTTACCTTCTTTTTAGTTTTGTTAATTTTTTTTTTTACTTATGTCCTGGTCGTCATTTATACTCCCTGTGTCCCGGTGCTTTGTTGATTGCTAATCGAACATTCCTTTTGTCCTGGTCGCTTTCTCTTTGAGTGTCGTCATTTATTTTTTTTATTAGTTTTTAGTTTTTTTTGTAGTTTTTGCCTTTTTTTAGTTTTTTTAGTTTTTTAGCTTTTTTATTAGTTTTTAGTTTTTTTTTGTAGTTTTTGCCTTTTTTTAGTTTTTTTAGTTTTTTAGCTTTTTTATTTTTTTTTATTAGTTTTTAGTTTTTTTTGTAGTTTTTGCCTTTTTTTAGTTTTTTCAGTTTTGACGTCACCTGATCCAGTTTTTTCAGGTGACGTCACCTGATCCATCCATCCACAGACAGACAGACAACTTATTTTTATATATTCTTCTTTATTTTTTTCCTTTTTTTTTCTTTTTTAGCTTATTTAGATTTTTAGATTTTTTAGTTTTTTTATTAGTTTTTAGTTTTTTTTTCTTTTTAGTTTTTTTGTCCCGGTCGTCATTTATATCCCCCTGTTTCCCCCGGTGTCCCCGTTGTAGTTGTGTCCCTGTGTCCCGGTCGTCATTTATATTCCCTGTGTCCCGGTCGTCATTTGTATCCCGGTGTACCGGTCTGTATATACATTCGTTTTTTAGTTTTGTTTTTCTCCTTTTTTTTCCTTTTTTTTTCTTTTTTAGTTTATTTAGATTTTTAGATTTCTTATTTTTTTTATTAGTTTTTAGTTTTTTTTCTTTTTAGTTTTTTTGTAGTTTTTACCTTCTTTTTAGTTTTGTTAATTTTTTTTTTTACTTATGTCCTGGTCGTCATTTATACTCCCTGTGTCCCGGTGCTTTGTTGATTGCTAATCGAACATTCCTTTTGTCCTGGTCGCTTTCTCTTTGAGTGTCGTCATTTATTTTTTTCTTTTTTAGTTCTTTTAGTTTTTACCTTTTTTAGTTTTTTTTAGTTTTTTAGATGAAAATTTTTTTTAGTTTTTTCCTTTTTTTCTTTTTAGTTTTTTATTGGTTTTTACCTTTATGTTAGCTTATTTTTCAGTTTTTTCCTTTTTTTATTTTTTTTATTTTTTATTTTTTTTAGTTTTTTACCTTTTTTTAGTTTTTTTAGTTTTTTTAGTTTTTTTTAGTTTTTTAGCTTTTTTACTTTTTTTATTAGTTTTTAGTTTTTTTGTAGTTTTTGCCTTTTTTTTAGTTTTTTCAGTTTTTTTTTTTAGTTTTTTATTGGTTTTTACCTTTATTTTAGCTTATTTTTCAGTTTTTTCCTTTTTTTAGTTTTTTTTAGTTTTTAGTTTTTTTAGTTTTTTACCTTTTTTTAGTTTTTTTAGTTTTTTTAAGTTTTTTAGCTTTTTTATTTTTTTTTATTAGTTTTGTTTTTTTGTAGTTTTTGCCTTTTTTTTAGTTTTTTTAGTTTTTTAGCTTTTTTATTAGTTTTTAGTTTTTTTTGTAGTTTTTGCCTTTTTTTAGTTTTTTTAGTTTTTTATTTGTTTTATTAGTTTTTAGTTTTTTTTGTAGTTTTTGCCTTTTTTAGTTTTTTCAGTTTTGACGTCACCTGATCCAGTTTTTCAGGTGACGTCACCTGATCCACGATCCACAGATCCACAGACAACTTATTTTTATATATATAGATAGTATTTTTTTTTACTTATGTCCTGGTCGTCATTTATACTCCCTGTGTCCCGGTGCTTTGTTGATTGCTAATCGAACATTCCTTTTGTCCTGGTCGCTTTCTCTTTGAGTTTCGTCATTTATTTTTTTCTTTTTTAGTTCTTTTAGTTTTTACCTTTTTTAGTTTTTTTTAGTTTTTTAGATGAAAATTTTTTTTAGTTTTTTCCTTTTTTTCTTTTTAGTTTTTTATTGGTTTTTACCTTTATTTTAGCTTATTTTTCAGTTTTTTCCTTTTTTTAGTTTTTTTTTTATTTTTTATTTTTTTTAGTTTTTTACCTTTTTTTAGTTTTTTTAGTTTTTTTAGTTTTTTAGCTTTTTTACTTTTTTTATTAGTTTTTAGTTTTTTTTTTGTAGTTTTTGCCTTTTTTTAGTTTTTTCAGTTTTTTTTTTAGTTTTTTATTGGTTTTTACCTTTATTTTAGCTTATTTTTCAGTTTTTTCCTTTTTTTTAGTTTTTTTTAGTTTTTAGTTTTTTTAGTTTTTTACCTTTTTTAAGTTTTTTTAGTTTTTTTAGTTTTTTAGCTTTTTTATTTTTTTTATTAGTTTTTAGTTTTTTTTGTAGTTTTTGCCTTTTTTAGTTTTTTTAGTTTTTTAGCTTTTTTATTAGTTTTTAGTTTTTTTTGTAGTTTTTGCCTTTTTTTAGTTTTTTAGCTTTTTTATTTTTTTTATTAGTTTTTAGTTTTTTTTGTAGTTTTTGCCTTTTTTTAGTTTTTTCAGTTTTGACGTCACCTGATCCAGTTTTTTCAGGTGACGTCACCTGATCCATCCATCCACAGACAGACAGACAACTTATTTTTATATATTCTCCTTTATTTTTTTCATTTTTTTTTCTTTTTTAGCTTATTTAGATTTTTAGATTTTTAGTTTTTTTATTAGTTTTTAGTTTTTTTTTCTTTTTAGTTTTTTTGTCCCGGTCGTCATTTATATCCCCCTGTTTCCCCCGGTGTCCCCGTTGTAGTTGTGTCCCTGTGTCCCGGTCGTCATTTATATTCCCTGTGTCCCGGTCGTCATTTGTATCCCGGTGTACCGGTCTGTATATACATTCGTTTTTTAGTTTTGTTTTTCTCCTTTATTTTTTTCCTTTTTTTTCTTTTTTAGTTTATTTAGATTTTTAGATTTTTTATTTTTTTTATTAGTTTTTAGTTTTTTTTTCTTTTTAGTTTTTTTGTAGTTTTTACCTTCTTTTTAGTTTTGTTAATTTTTTTTTTTTACTTATGTCCTGGTCGTCATTTATACTCCCTGTGTCCCGGTGCTTTGTTGATTGCTAATCGAACATTCCTTTTGTCCTGGTCGCTTTCTCTTTGAGTCTCGTCATTTATTTTTTTCTTTTTTAGTTCTTTTAGTTTTTACCTTTTTTAGTTTTTTTTAGTTTTTTAGATGAAAATTTTTTTTAGTTTTTTCCTTTTTTTCTTTTTAGTTTTTTATTGGTTTTTACCTTTATGTTAGCTTATTTTTCAGTTTTTTCCTTTTTTTTTATTTTTTTTTATTTTTTATTTTTTTTAGTTTTTTACCTTTTTTTAGTTTTTTTAGTTTTTTTAGTTTTTTTAGTTTTTTAGCTTTTTTACTTTTTTTATTAGTTTTTAGTTTTTTTGTAGTTTTTGCCTTTTTTTAGTTTTTTCAGTTTTTTTTTAGTTTTTTATTGGTTTTTACCTTTATTTTAGCTTATTTTTCAGTTTTTTTCTTTTTTTTAGTTTTTTTTAGTTTTTAGTTTTTTTAGTTTTTTACCTTTTTTTAGTTTTTTTAGTTTATTTAAGTTTTTTAGCTTTTTTATTTTTTTTATTAGTTTTTAATTTTTTGTAGTTTTTGCCTTTTTTTAGTTTTTTTAGTTTTTTAGCTTTTTTATTAGTTTTTAGTTTTTTTTGTAGTTTTTGCCTTTTTTTAGTTTTTTAGTTTTTTAGCTTTTTTATTTTTTTTATTAGTTTTTAGTTTTTTTTGTAGTTTTTGCCTTTTTTTAGTTTTTTCAGTTTTGACGTCACCTGATCCAGTTTTTTCAGGTGACGTCACCTGATCCACGATCCACAGATTCACAGACAACTTATTTTTATATATATAGATAGTTTTTTTTTTTTACTTATGTCCTGGTCGTCATTTATTCTCCCTGTGTCCCGGTGCTTTGTTGATTGCTAATCGAACATTCCTTTTGTCCTGGTCGCTTTCTCTTTGAGTTTCGTCATTTATTTTTTTCTTTTTTAGTTCTTTTAGTTTTTACCTTTTTTAGTTTTTTTTAGTTTTTTCGATGAAAATTTTTTTTAGTTTTTTCCTTTTTTTCTTTTTAGTTTTTTATTGGTTTTTACCTTTATTTTAGCTTATTTTTCAGTTTTTTCCTTTTTTTTAGTTTTTTTTTTATTTTTTATTTTTTTTAGTTTTTTACCTTTTTTTAGTTTTTTTGGTTTTTTTAGTTTTTAGCTTTTTTACTTTTTTTATTAGTTTTTAGTTTTTTTTTTGTAGTTTTTGCCTTTTTTTAGTTTTTTCAGTTTTTTTTTAGTTTTTTATTGGTTTTTACCTTTATTTTTGCTTATTTTTCAGTTTTTTCCTTTTTTTTAGTTTTTTTTAGTTTTTAGTTTTTTTAGTTTTTTACCTTTTTTAAGTTTTTTTAGTTTTTTTAGTTTTTTAGCTTTTTTATTTTTTTTATTAGTTTTTAGTTTTTTTGTAGTTTTTGCCTTTTTTTTAGTTTTTTTAGTTTTTTAGCTTTTTTATTAGTTTTTAGTTTTTTTGTAGTTTTTGCCTTTTTTAGTTTTTTAGTTTTTTAGCTTTTTTATTTTTTTTATTAGTTTTTAGTTTTTTTGTAGTTTTTGCCTTTTTTTAGTTTTTTCAGTTTTGACGTCACCTGATCCAGTTTTTTCAGGTGACGTCACCTGATCCACGATCCACAGATCCACAGACAACTTATTTTTATATATATAGATAGTTTTTTTTTTTTACTTATGTCCTGGTCGTCATTTATACTCCCTGTGTCCCGGTGCTTTGTTGATTGCTAATCGAACATTCCTTTTGTTCCTGGTCGCTTTCTCTTTGAGTTTTGTCATTTATTTTTTCTATTTTAGTTCTTTTAGTTTTTTACTTTTTTAGTTTTTTTTTAGTTTTTTTAGATGAAAATTTTTTTTAGTTTTTTCCTTTTTTTCTTTTTAGTTTTTTTATTGGTTTTTTACCTTATTTTAGCTTATTTTCAGTTTTTTCCTTTTTTAGTTTTTTTTATTTTTTATTTTTTTTTAGTTTTTAACCTTTTTTTAGTTTTTTTATTTTTTAGTTTTTTAGCTTTTTTACTTTTTTTATTAGTTTTTCAGTTTTTTTTTTGTAGTTTTTGCCTTTTTTTTTAGTTTTTTCAGTTTTTTTTTTAGTTTTTATTGGTTTTTACCTTTATTTTAGCTTATTTTTCAGTTTTTTCCTTTTTTTAGTTTTTTTTAGTTTTTAGTTTTTTTAGTTTTTTACCTTTTTTTGGTTTTTTTTAGTTTTTTTTAGTTTTTTAGCTTTTTTATTTTTTTTATTAGTTTTTAGTTTTTTTTGTAGTTTTTGCCTTTTTTTAGTTTTTTAGTTTTTTAGGTTTTTTTATTAGTTTTTAGTTTTTTTTGTAGTTTTTGCCTTTTTTTTAGTTTTTTTAGTTTTTTAGCTTTTTATTTTTTTTATTAGTTTTAGTTTTTTTTGTAGTTTTTGCCTTTTTTTAGTTTTTTCAGTTTTGACGTCACCTGATCCAGTTTTTTCAGGTGACGTCACCTGATCCATCCATCCACAGACAGACAGACAACTTATTTTTATATAGATAGATATATATATCTATATATATAAAAATAAGTTGTCTGTGGATGGATGTGTGGATGGATGTGTGGATGGATGTGTCAGGTGACGTCACCTGAAAAACTGGATTAGGTGACGTCAAAACTGAAAAAACTAAAAAAGGCAAAAACTACAAAAAAAACTAAAAACTAATAAAAAAAATAAAAAAGCTAAAAAACTAAAAAAACTATAAAGGTAAAAACCAATAAAAAACTAAAAAAAAAAACTGAAAAAACTAAAAAAAGGCAAAAACTACAAAAAAAAACTAAAAACTAATAAAAAAAGTAAAAAAGCTAAAAAACTAAAAAACTAAAAAAACTAAAAAAAGGTAAAAAACTAAAAAAAATAAAAAATAAAAAAAAACTAAAAAAAAGGAAAAAACTGAAAAATAAGCTAAAATAAAGGTAAAAACCATAAAAACTAAAAAAAAAAAAGGAAAAAAACTAATAAATGACGACACTCAAAGAGAAAGCGACCAGGACAAAAAACTAAAAAAAAAGGCAAAAACTACAAAAAAACTAAAAACTAATAAAAAAAATAAAAAAGCTAAAAAACTAAAAAAACTAAAAAAAGGTAAAAAACATAAAAAACTAAAAACTAAAAAAAAACTAAAAAAGGTAAAAACTAAAAGAACTAAAAAAGAAAAAAATAAATGACGACACTCAAAGAGAAAGCGACCAGGACAAAAGGAATGTTCGATTAGCAATCAACAAAAGCACCGGGACACAGGGAGTATAAATGACGACCAGGACACAAGTAAAAAAAAAAATTAACAAAACTAAAAAGAAGGTAAAAACTACAAAAAAAACTAAAAAGAAAAAAAAAACTAAAACTAATAAAAAAAACTAAAAAATCTAAAAATCTAAATAAACTAAAAAAGAAAAAAAAAGGAAAAAAATAAAGGAGAAAAACAAAACTAAAAAACGAATGTATATACAGACCGGTACACCGGGATACAAATGACGACCGGGACACAGGGAATATAAATAACGACCGGGACACAGGGACACAACTACAACGGGGACACCGGGGGAAACAGGGGGATATAAATGACGACCGGACAAAAAAACTAAAAAGAAATAAAAACTAAAAACTAATAAAAAAAACTAAAAAATCTAAAAATCTAAATAAGCTAAAAAAGAAAAAAAAAGGAAAAAAATAAAGGAGAAAAACAAAACTAAAAAACGAATGTATATACAGACCGGGACACCGGGATACAAATGATGACCGGGGACGCGGGGACACAGGGAATATAAATGACGACCGGGACACAGGGACACAACTACAACGGGGACACCGGGGGGAAACAGGGGGATAACCTGACAATCTATTTATATGCAAAGACAATGGGACAGCAAAGAATGTTGTATATTCGCAAGTTTTACGTAGTTAAAACCATATATATATATATATATCTATATTCACAGGTGGGACATAGGGACACAACTACAATGGCGCGTAACTATTATGGCGCGTAACGACTTACGCGCGCGGGGGGGCTTGGGGGGGGCGCGAAGCGCCCCCACCAACTAGGTGTTGGGGTGGCGCGAAGCGCCTACCCCAACAGCTAGTATATATATATATATATATATATATTATATAGAAGATATATCTATATATAATAAATAAGTTGTCTGTGGATCTGTGGATCTGTGGATATAGATTATAAATGACGACCAGGACATAAGTAAAAAAAAAAACTAAAAAAACTAAAAAGAAGGTAAAAACTACAAAAAAACTAAAAAGAAAAAAAAAACCTAAAAACTAATAAAAAAACTAAAAAATCTAAAATCTAAATAAACTAAAAAAGAAAAAAAAGAAAAATCTGGTTAGGCTAAAAAAGGTAAAAAACTAAAAACTAAAAAAAAAAACTAAAAAAACTAAAAAAAGGCAAAAACTACAAAAAAAACTAAAAAACTAATAAAAAAGCTAAAAAACTAAAAAAACTAAAAAAAGGCAAAAACTACAAAAAACTAAAAACTAATAAAAAAACTAAAAAAGCTAAAAAACTAAAAAAACTAAAAAAACTAAAAAAAAGGTAAAAAACTAAAAAAACTAAAAACTAAAAAAAAACTAAAAAAAAGGAAAAAACCGAAAAATAGAAGAGAAAAGAAAACTATAAAATTAAGAATAAAAATAAAAAAAAATTTAAAAGATAAAAACTAAAAAAAAAGTAAAAAGAAAAAACGAAAAAAAACTAAAAAAGCTAAAAAAAAAAGGTAAAAACCATAAAAAACTAAAAAGAAAAAAAGGAAAAAACTAAAAAAAAAGTTTCATCTAAAAAATTAAAAAAAAACTAAAAAAGGTAAGAACTAAAAAAGAAAAAAATAAATGACGACACTCAAAGAGAAAGCGACCGGAACAAAAGGAATGTTCGATTAGCAATCAACAAAGCACCGGGACACAGGGAGTATAAATGACGACCATGACATACGTAAAAAAAAAACTAAAAAAACTAAAAAGAAGGTAAAAACTACAAAAAAACTAAAAAGAAAAATAAAACTAAAAACTAATAAAAAAACTAAAAAATCTAAAAATCTAAATAAACTAAAAAAGAAAAAAAGAAAAAAGGAAAAAAATAAAGGAGAAAAACACAACTAAAAAACGAATGTATATACAGACTGGGACACCAGGATACAAATGACGACCGGGACACAGGGAATACAAATGACCATACATAAGCCATAATGACCAGGACATAAGTAAAAAATATAATTGACGACCGGGACACAGGAACACAACTACAACGGGGACGCCGGGGGGCACAGGGGGATATAAATGACGACCGGGACACCGGGACAGGGAATGGTCGATTAGCAATCACCATCAACAAAGCTCAAGGGCAATCATTAGAATAATGAGGTATAGATCTGAATACGGATTGTTTTCCCATGGACCATTATATGTTGCATGTTCAAGAGTCGGTAAACCTGACAATCTATTTATATGCACAGACAATGGGACAGCAAAGAATGTTGTATATTCGCAAGTTTTACGTAGTTAAAAACATATATATAATATATCTATCTATATTCACAGGTGGGACATAGGGACACAACTACAATGGCGCGTACTAATATGGCGCGTAACGACTTACGCGCGCGGGGGGGCTTGGGGGGGGGGCGCGAAGCGCCTTCACCAACTAGGTGTTGGGGTGGCGCGAAGCGCCACCCCAACAGCTAGTATATATATATATATAAAAGTTGTCTGTGTGTCTGTGTGTCGAGTGACGTCATGTCATCCGGTCGCCATGTCGTCATTATGACGATAACGTCATTAAATGTATTTATGACATTCGTTCACGGAAAAATGTTTAATTGTAAAATGACTGAAGAACCTACAATGTCAACAGCCGAGGAAGCTGCTCAAAGAGTCTATGCCAAAAAACGCTGCTGATAGAGAAAGTAAGAAAAGAAAGCGTGCCGAGGAATCACAAGAGCAACGCGAAACCAGACTTGCTGCTAAAAGAGAAAGTGAAAAAAGAAGGCGTGCCGAGGAATCACAAGAACAGCAAGAAAACAGGCTTGCGGCTGATAGAGAAAGTAAGAACAGAAAGCGTGCCGAGGAATCACAAGAGCAACGCGAAACCAGACTTGCTGCTAAAAGAGAAAGTGAAAAAAGAAGGCGTGCCGAGGAATCACAAGAACAGCAAGAAAACAGGCTGATAGAGAAAGTAAGAAAAGAAAGCTTGCCGAGGAATCACAAGAGCAATCTGAAAATTATCGCCTGGCATTCAGGTACAGCCCAGTCGATGATTATAGCTTGAGTAGATGTGTTCAAATCGGGACTATGTCTAAAATTTGTCCCTATTGCAAGGCCTTGAAATTCAATGGTGAAACAATGGGAATGTGTTGCGCCTCAGGAAAAGTTAAACTTCCTCTATTGGCTGCACCACCAGAGCCATTGAAGAATTTGCTTACTGGAACTACGTCAGAATCTAAGCGTTTTTTATCACAGATCAGAAAATATAACTCATGTTTCCAAATGACGTCGTTTGGTGCCCAAATCGAAAATCCAGATCAATTTATGCCTACTTTCAAAGTAAAAGGGCAAATTTATCATAGAGCAGGGTCCCTTCTACCATTCTCAGGCGAGAATCATAAATTTTTACAATTGTACTTCATCAGTGATAGAAATTCTGAATTGAATGCACGTTGCGAAATTTCTCCCAACGTTGAAAGGACAATCGTTTCCCAATTGCAACATCTTTTCCACGAAAATAATAATCTAGTGCGTCTGTTCAAACAGCCATCGATTTGATGGCTACTGATACGCATAAAATTGTTATTTCCGCTGACAAAACGCCTCCTGGCCAACATGTGCGTAGATACAATGCTCCAACTATCGACGAAGTGGCAATTGTTATGGTCGGTGATCAGTTTTTACCCCGAGATATTATTCTTCATAAGCGAAACGCTCAGTTGGTAAGAATTACTGAAACTCATCGATGCTATGATGCCCTACAATATCCTATCATTTTTTGAGATGGAGCCGACGGCTATCATATATCTATATTGTCGACTTACGAAATTACAGACCGGGACATCGGGACAAAAATGACGACCGGGACACCAGGACATAGGGAATGTTAATGACGACCGGGACACTCAAAGAGAAAGAGACCGGGACACAAGGAATGTTCAATTAGCAATCACCATCAACAAAGCACCGGGACACAAATGACGACCGGGACACAGGGAATATAAATGACGACCAGGACACTCAAAGAGAAATTACAGACCGGGACACCGGAACACAAATGACGACCGGGACAAAAATGACGACCGGGACACCGGGACACAGGAATATAAATGACGACCGCGACACTCAAAGAGAAATTACAGACTGGGACACCGGGACACAAATGACGACCAGGACACTGGAAAACAACAACAACGGGGACACCGGGGGGCACAGGGGGAAACAGGGAAACAATAACAACGCCACCTGGGGGCACAGGGGGATATATAAATGACGACGGGGACACAGGGAATGTTCGATTAGCAATCACCATCAACAAAGCTCAAGGGCAATCATTAGAATAATGAGGTATAGATCTGAATACAGATTGTTTTTCCCATAGACAATTATATGTTGCATGTTCAAGAGTCGGTAAACCTGACAATCTATTTATATGCACAGACAATGGGACAGCGAAGAATGTTGTGTATTCGCAAGTTTTACGTAGTTGAAAATATATATATATATATATATATATATATATATATATATATATATATATATATATATATATATATATATATATATATATATATATATATATCTATATTCACAGGTGGGCTTACGCGCACGGGGGGCTTTGGGGGGGGGATGGGTCGAAGCGCCCCCTCCAACTAGGTGTTGGGGTGGCGCGAAGCGCCACCCCAACAGCTAGTATATATATATATATATATTTATATATATATATATATATATATATATATATATATAATATATATATATATACATATCTATATATATATATATATATATATATATATATACTAGCTGTTGGGGTGGCGCTTCGCGCCACCCCAACACCTAGTTGGTGGGGGCGCTTCGCGCCCCCCCCCCCCAAGCCCCCCCGCGCGCGTAAGTCGTTACGCGCCATATTAGTTACGCGCCATTGTAGTTGTGTCCCTATGTCCCACCTGTGAATATAGATAGATATATATATATATATATATATATGTTTTTAACTACGTAAAACTTGCGAATATACAACATTCTTTGCTGTCCCATTGTCTGTGCATATAAATAGATTTTCAGGTTTACCGACTCTTGAACATGCAACATATAATGGTCCATGGGAAAACAATCCGTATTGAGATCTATACCTCATGATTCTAATGATTGCCCTTGAGCTTTGTTGATGGTGATTGCTAATCGACCATTCCCTGAGTCGCCATCGTCATTTATATATCCCCCTGTGCACCCCGGCGTCCCCTTTGTAGTTATGTCCCTGTGTCCCGGTCGTCATTTATATTCCCTGTGTCCCGGTCGTCATTTGTGTCCCGGTGTTCCAGTCTGTGATTTCTCTTTGAGTGTCCCAGGCGTCATTTATATTCCTTGTGTCCCGCTGTCCCGGTCGTCATTTATATCCCCCTGTGCCCCCCGGCGTCCCCATTGCAGTTGTGTCCCTGTGTCCCGGTCGTCATTTATATTCCCTGTGTCCCGGTCGTCATTTGTATCCCGGTGTCCCGGTCTGTATATACATTCATTTTTTAGTTTTGTTTTTCTCCTTTATTTTTTTCCTTTTTTCTTTTTTTTCTTTTTTAGTTTATTTAGATTTTTAGATTTTTTAGTTTTTTTATTAGTTTTTAGTTTTTTTTGTAGTTTTTACCATTTTTTTTAGTTTTTTTAGTTTTTTTTTTTTTACTTATGTCCTGGTCGTCATTTATACTCACTGTGTCCCGGTCGTCATTTGTGTCTCGGTGCTTTGTTGATTGCTAATTTATATTATATTTATATTTATATTTTTTATATTTATTAATATTTTTTTAGTTTTCTTTTTCTCTTATTTTTCAGTTTTTTCCTTTTTTTTAGTTTTTTCTTTTTTAGTTTTTTTTTTTTTTTACCTTTTTTTAGTTTTTTTAGTTTTTTTAGTTTTTTAGCTTTTTTAGTTTTTTTATTAGTTTTTAGTTTTTTTTTTAGTTTTTGCCTTTTTTTAGTTTTTTCAGTTTTTTTTAGTTTTTAGTTTTTTACCTTTTTTTAGTTTTTTTTTAGTTTTTTAGCTTTTTTAGTTTTTTTTCTTTTTAGTTTTTTTTGTAGTTTTTACCTTTTTTAGTTTTTTTTCTTCTTTTGTATTAGTGTGAAATAATTCAGACGTCATATGCGGACAAACACGACGTCACTCGACAGACAGACAGACAGACATAACCCACAAACAACTTATTTTTATATATATTTATTCATATTTTTTTAGTTTTCTTTTTCTCTTTTATTTTTCAGTTTTTTCCTTTTTTTTAGTTTTTTTCTTTTTTAGTTTTTAGTTTTTTTTAGTTTTTTACCTTTTTTTAGTTTTTTTTAGTTTTTTTAGTTTTTTAGCTTTTTTATTTTTTATTAGTTTTAATTTTTTTTGTAGTTTTTGCCTTTTTTTATTTTTTTCAGTTTTTTTTAGTTATTAGATTTTTACCTTTTTTTAGTTTTTTTTAGTTTTTCAGCTTTTTTAGTTTTTTTTCTTTTTAGTTTTTTTTGTAGTTTTTACCTTTTTTAGTTTTTTTCTTCTTTTGTATTAGTGTGAAATAATTCAGACGTCATATGCGGACAAACATGACGTCACCTGATCCACACATCCACAGACAGACAGACAACTTATTTTTATATATATAAGATATATATATATATATATATATATATATATATATGTATATATATATATATATATATATATATATATATATATATATATATATATATATATATATATATATATATATATATATATATATATATATATATATATATATATATATATATATATATATATATATATATATATATATATTCACAGGTGGGACACAGGGACACAACTAATCACTATCAACAAAGCTCAAGGGCAATCATTAGAATAATGAGGTATAGATCTGAATACGGATTGTTTTTCTCATGGACAATTATATATTGTATGTTCAAGAGTCGGTAAACCCGACATTCTATTTATATGCTTAGACAATGGGACAGCAAAGAATGATGTATATTCGCAAGTTTTACGTAGTTAAAAACATATATATATATCGATCTATATTCACGGGTGGGACACAGGGACACAACTACAATGGCGCGTAAATAATATGGCGCTTAACGACTTACGCATGGGGGGGAGCTTGGGGGGCGCAAAGCGCCACCCCAACAGCTAGTATCTATATACAAATAAGTTGTTTGTTTTTGTGTGTGTGTGTTGAATGACGTCATGTCTGTGTGTCGACTGACGTCATTGTAAGGATTGAGAATTATGCCGTCATGAAGTTTGTAGACTTCATGGTTGTAGACTGACGAAATTAGTGACCGGGACACCGGGACATAAATGACAACCGGGACACAGGGACACAGGGAATATAAATGACGACCGGGACACAGGGACAGAGCTACAACTGGGACACTGGGGGGCACAGGGGGGATATATAAATGGCGACCAGGACACAGGGAATGTTCGATAAGCAATCACCATCAAGAAAGCTCAAGGGCAATCATTAGAATAATGAGGTATAGATCTGAATACGAATTGTTTTTCCCATGGACAACCGGGACAAAAATGACGACCGGGACACAGGGAATATAAATGACGACCGGGACACTCATAGATAAATTACAGACCGGGACACCGGGACACAAATGACGACCAGGACACAGGGAATATAAATGACGACCGGGACACTCAAAGAAAAATTACAGACTGGGACACCGGTACACAAATGACGACCAGGACACAGGGAATTTAAATGACGACCAGGACACAGGGACAAAACTACAACGGGGACGCTGGGGGGCACAGGGGGGGTATACAAATGACGACGGGGACGCAGGGAATGTTTGGTTAGCAATCACCATCAACAAAACTCATGGGCAATCACTAGAATAATGACGTATAGATCTGAATACGGATTGTTTTTCCCATGGACAATTATATGTTGCATGTTCAAGAGTCGGTAAACCTGACAATCTATTTATATGCACAGACAATGGGACATGGGATATATATATTCATTAACATCATAAGGAATAGATTTGTTATTAGGTTTAATTAGTCACAGACGTGCATGTTGCTTAACAAATTATTTTAACGAAAGAACTAATGGTTGTTAAACTCTTTATATAAGCATTCACACGCTTCCATCTGCGTGTCTAGGAATTATATTAAGAAATTAGACTTGCAGTGTTGCACAATCAAAAAATATTCATTAAAGTTGCTTAATTATCCGTTATTCCAGCTGGATCAGTTATTCCATCTTTTGGAAAATAATTAGACAAAACGATCAAATTAAAAATCAAGATTCATCCCATTAATATTTAATCGTTTAAAATTAAAATCAGCCACATACATACAATCTAAATTACTCGCTCTTATTCGTGACATAAAACATTCAAAATTATAAAAGAACTCATCAGGAACAGCACCAGGAGACTGGTATATCAGCCAAAACAAAATTGTCTTGTTTATCGTAATAGTTTCTATCTTACCCTCAATCCAACAAGTGAAATCATCGCTCAATCCGAAATATTCTATCATCAAGAGATTCAAAGTGGCTTTTCATAGACTCCAGTTGATTTTCTATTTCAGCAAATTTTGGGGTATATTCTATAATAACAGGTTGATAGACTTACGAAACGATATTTTCATCCGAGAATTTCTTTTTCTTCAATAGTAGCTAAGCGAGTTTGCACCTCTTTCTCAATGTCCTTCTCCTCAACTTAGCCTTGGTGCAAGCAATTTCAATTTTCGTCATCGATAATCGTGCACTTCATTAGTCTTACTAGCAGCACTTCTTCTATGAGCGTCTACAATTTTTGAACCCATGGAAATATACGCCCAATATTTTTTGTCTTCTCAAATTTTTCAAAATAGATATCGGGCATTAAATTCAGTTTAACAAATTTTTTTTAGCATTTTTCGCTGTTTTCTTTGAGGCTTCATTTTAATTTGACTCAAAATTAAGTAGGTTAATCTCCGCTAACGTCTGCTCATCTTGAGACCCATGACAATATACCAAAAATTTCCAACCGCCTGATATCACGGAGTCTATAATTCTGACGGATGATGGAGGATACCCCGTGAATTTAGCAAAAGCAAAATCACCCGATTCATATAAAGCGATATCAAAGAGACTTACTGGCAAGGGGGGTGTTTGAAGAGCCCCCCCCCCCTAATAACCTAAAAATCCAAGTTATCAACTATCTATCCAGTAAACAGTATATCCAAATGAGTTATCATGAAGCACTCCGATAATTCTTTTAAATTTAGCCAGGAAAGATGTAATTTCTTGGTCACTGAATTTTCTTCAATAATCAAGTATCTTTGAAACATTTTCAGTATGAAAAGACATATCAGTATGAAAAACTTACCTAGAGGTAGATTGTTTTTAAAGTCAACAATTTATTACCATTTGAAGTTACAACAGTATTTGAAAATGTTTTTTTTTCTAAGAACCCAAAACAAGCTGAAGTCTAACTATGAAATAAGTTTGAAACATAAATTTGTTTCTGTAGCTTAGCTTTGGGAGAAGCATTTAATTGGAACTGAAAATTTGAAGCTTTTAGGAAATAGAAACGGAGCCGATGTCATCATAAGTCGATAAGTCTGTTGGATTGTAGCCTCAGTGGTACCAACAACATCACCAATGACCTTCCGAGAGCATGGATTATTAGATGCCTGAGACGCCATGTAAATAGCAGCTGCAGCAACAGATATCGGTGATCGTCCTGGCACAATATCTAACTCCATAGCTTTTTCTGCAATATGATGAGCAGATATCTGAACCGAGTAGGGCAAACCAAGGCTGTTACAAAACCGTGCTATAAAGTCCCCGGGAGTATTCAAATTAAGAGTGATCGATAGATTGCTTACAATCCGCTTAAACTCTCGTTTAATATCTTTTATACTAACGCTTGAAACAGCACATAATTCTTTAAAAGTCCGTGGGTTCCCTTGTTGTCGAAAGGCAATGTATAAACAAGCCGAAGCAATAGCATTATTGGACCTTCCTTTTAATGATTTTCCACCATGAAACCTTTTAAAAAGGCTCCCAGCTTCATCCACAGTAGTTCTTGGTAAATGGAGTTTATCAGCCATTTCCTCAAGGCTCTTTTGAGCGGTCTTCAAAGCTCGATCGGAGCTACTCATCTGGCTGATATAATATTTTGCATAATCTAATTTACCAAACGAGCTGGGACCAGCAGGGCCAATCATTGTGGACAGGCCATGGCCTTCAAAAAGAAGATTCTCCGGACCACCAACACGAGATGGATCTGCACTGCTTTTCTCATTACTAAAACTTCTCCATTCACTCCCAACATCAATAGTCCTTTCACCTACCACCAGCGCACATTCTGAGCACAAGCTATCACCTGCGTGAGAATCTTCAATCAAATCGGCTTGTGGGTGATAAGGACATTTAACACTGTTGGATTGAATTAGCTTATCCATTATTTCAATAGTTTTTTACTTTTCATACTGAGGCGTCATAAGCGGACACATCCTTTTATATTGATTAATAACGTCATGACAAATGACGTAATCGTGATAATACATAAGTTTATAGTATGACGTCATTTAAATCATCATACATATACTGCAGCCACTGCAGCTTTCGAACACCGTGTTAGAACAATTTAATCCAAGAGGCTCCGGAGAACTGAAAGAATCTGATAGACATACTTGTTAGCATTAGCCACTTGCGAGGTCACTCTTTTCTGTCCAGACTGACCAGCGGACGTTGGTTCAGATATTTTCTGCGGCTGTCTGATGACACATAGGATCAGATTCTCCATGACTCTTAGCCAATCAGTAGCGGCTTAAATCGTCCAAGGAGAAGGCCCAAGTTCCGGTGGAACGAGTCTTCGAAAATTTCTGGACCAGGCTGGAATTCTGCTGTAAGATGAACACACTCTCGCTACTGACCATCCTACGTAGAATTAAATGGAATAGTGAAATGAATGGAAAAATTGAAAATGATTTTAAAATGGAATAGTTGTGGGTATCAAGCCTTGGCTCGTTGTAGAAAAAGCTAAGACAGATAGTCCAATTGAGTGAGAAGCAAGCTTGGCATTAATCCCCCCCACCCTTATTAGGGTTCGAATTGCTAATTATATAAAAATTATAATAAAATAAAATGGCTAATTATAGAAAAAGCCAAGAAAGATAGTCCAAATGAGTGAGAAGCAAACTTGGCATTAATCTCCCCTCCCTTAATAGGATTGTATCAAAATGTTGTTAGTTCATTTGTTAAAATATGTGTGTATCTATATAGGCCTGACGACGCGCTCAATGCCACCCCGGCATGAGGATTAAGTAAGTTAGTAACTGTAGTACTAATAGCAAGAGCAGTAGTAGTACACCACTACTTATAGTAGTAGTATGCACAGTTAAATGGCTGATAAGAGTTAAATTATGATATGGATTATTGCTAATACGGCCCTTTGAAAACCTACATGCACAGAATGTGTTTTTAGTCCAAGATGTCCCTGAAAATTTAATCTTCGTGCCCTTAGTCTCTGTAGCAATAGTCGTAAGAGTAGTAGAAGCCGCAGCAGTATGTATAGAGTGCCTTTTGGTTAGTTCAAACTTCCTCTCAACACGCCCTGAAAGTTTCAACTTAACCCTCTAAGCTATTCCTGAGAAACTACTCATACGTCCTTTGGGCAACCAGAATGCAAATAGTGGATTTGATTAGTTTATCATTCATCTAAACATTCTCTGAAAGTTTTACCTTGATACCTCCTTCAAAGTAGTAATTGTAGCAGTACTAATAGTATTAATAATGGTAACATCTACTTAGGGCTCTGTGATTAGTTCATCATGTCCTGATAGCTTAAACTTAATATTCTAATCATTCTTAAGATATTGCTTACATAGCCTACCCTTTTGACAACCTCCATGCATATAGTGTTTTTATTTGGTTGAAGCTCACCCAAGCCATTTCCCGAAAGTTTCACCTTAACACCATAAGCCTCACCAGTGGCAGTAACCTAGCAGCAGTACTTAATACTCAAAGCCGTTCAATAGATATTGCCGCTATACCCTTTTGACAATTTGCATTCTCATAGTATGTTTTTATTTAGTTTAACATCCTCCTAATCATTCCCCAAAAGCTTCACGTTAATACCGTTGGTATCAGCAGTAGCAAATGTTGTAGTAGTAACATTAGAAAAAGTGTGCATGTAGTACCTTTTCCTTTTTTAATACTCCCCTAAACACAAGCAGAAAGTTTCAACCTAATACCCTAAACAGTTCCAGGGGCATTGCTAATAAGTCCTTTTGACAACCTGCATGCACACAGTGTGTTTTGATTTAGTTCAACGTCCCCTGAAATTTCACCTTAATACGCTTCGCTTTAACAGTAAAAGTACCAGTGATAATAGTAGTAGCAATAGCATTAATAATAATTGGTGTCAGCAGTAGTAGCATGCATACGTTGCCTTTTGGTCAGATGAACATCACTTTCATCCAGCCCTGGAAGTTTCAATTTAATATTCTAAGCCGTTCTCAATATACTACTGATAAGCTCATTTGACAACCTATATACACATGGTATGTTTTAATTTAATTCAATTTCCCTTCAACATTTCCTGAAATTTTCCTCTTAATAACCTTAGCCTTAGTTACAATATAAGTAATAATGCGTGCACAAATTGCTTTTGCGTCAATTGACCATTCCCTGAGAGTTCCAACTTAATACCATCCAGCCAATCCTGAGATACACCTTTTTGACAATCTGTATGCACAGAGTGTGTTTTTATTTAGCTCAGCTTTCCCTGATGCGTTTACCTTAATTCCGTTAGCCTTACTAGAACTCATAATAGTTGCATTAATAGTAATAAATAACAGTAGTAGTATGCACATATTGCCTTTTGGTCTGTGTAACATCCCCCTCATCATGCGCTGGGAGTTTCAATTTAACACTCTGACGACGCTAATAAGCCGTTCCTAAGATGTTGCTGATGTGCCACCCGATATGAACTTAGTGCTCTAATTTAGTAGTAGTAGAAGCGTGCACGCATGGCCTTTTCGTCAAATGATCATCTCCCTCACCATTACCCGAAAATTCCATCTTAATGCCCTAAGTCATTCCTGAGATACGCCCTTTTTGACAATCTGCATGCACAGAATGTGTTTTGATTTAGTTAAACTTCCCCCTCAACATTTTCTTGAATTTTCACCTTAATATCCTCAGCTGTAGTAGTAGCCACAATAGGAATTGTAGTTGTAGCAGTAGTAACAGTGGTGGTAGTGGTAACAGCGTGCACATATTGTTGTGTATATTAGGCATATTTTGGTCAATTGATCATCATTCCCTGAAAGTTACAACTTAATGCTCCAAGTCATTCCTGACACACGCCCTTTTGACAACCCACATGCGCATAGGGTCTTGATTTAGTTCAACAACCCTCAACGTCACATCCCCTGAAAGCTTCCTTTGAATGCCCTTGGCATTTGTACGAAAAAGGATAAACACGTATTTCTTTCCCAATAACATATATTATATGTAAACAATGGGCCAATTGTACAACTTACAACCCTTGCCCCCAAGGCTTAGGAGGGAAGGGTGTCATCCCCAGACCCATAGTTACTGGATCTTTCAACTATACTAGACAAGATGACTATCTCAAAAATTTGATTCAGGAGGGAGGGGCTTGTTGCCCTTCAATCACTTTGGCCCTTAAAAATGGCAAAAATTCCAATCAAATGATTCTCTGCTGAAGTTTCTACAGCCCCTTCCATATGAACGCCCGAAGGTGAAAAAATTAATAGTACCCACTTGGTTTTTTACTTATAGGCACTTGTCCATCTTGCTACATATAATATTTGGGGTATATAAATTGTTCTGAACTTGAAACGCATACTAAATGAATATCCCTCACATATTACAAATCACGTCTCATAACCACATGCTTCCCATAAAACAAAGGTGAAATACAAACGATGATTAGACAAAAGTTTAATTGACAATGTTAGTTCATCTCAAACACAATACACTGAATTTCTTAAATCAACGAAAACAAATCTTTATTAAACACATATTGCAAGAATTAAAAATACATTTCTTAACACATACTCTAAGTATATATATATATATATATATATATATATATATATATATATATATATATATATATATATATATATATATATATCTATCTATCTATCTATATATATAAAAATAAGTTGTCTGTCTGTCTGTGGATGTGTGGATCAGGTGACGTCACCTGAAAAAACTGGATCAGGTGACGTCAAAACTGAAAAAACTAAAAAAAAGGCAAAAACTACAAAAAAAACTAAAAACTAATAAAAAAAATAAAAAAGCTAAAAAACTAAAAAAAACTAAAAAAAAGGCAAAAACTACAAAAAATACTAAAAACTAATAAAAAAGCTAAAAAACTAAAAAAACTAAAAAAAAGGCAAAAACTACAAAAAAAAACTAAAAACTAATAAAAAAAATAAAAAAGCTAAAAAACTAAAAAAACTAAAAAAACTAAAAAAAGGTAAAAAACTAAAAAAACTAAAAACTAAAAAAAACTAAAAAAAAGGAAAAAAACTGAAAAATAAGCTAAAATAAAGGTAAAAACCAATAAAAAACTAAAAAAAAAACTGAAAAAACTAAAAAAAGGCAAAAACTACAAAAAAAAACTAAAAACTAATAAAAAAAGTAAAAAAGCTAAAAAACTAAAAAAACTAAAAAAACTAAAAAAAGGTAAAAAACTAAAAAAAAATAAAAAATAAAAAAAAACTAAAAAAAGGAAAAAACTGAAAAATAAGCTAAAATATCATATCATTCTATATCATACATTGTTCATGAGATAAAAGGTACCCTTGGATATGAAATGAAACAGAAATGCCAATTTAACAAAATTTTATACAAATGAAGATAAAAATATTGAAGATGATAAATATTCTAGGCGTGAAAGATATGGTGGCCCTGTTTCAGAATTTAAAGATAAGGCTGGATATAAGCCAGATGTAAAGCTGGAATATATAGATGACTCTGGACACATATTGGATCAGAAGGAGGCTTTTAGATACTTATCACATATCATTAAAACTCGATTTGAGGGGCTGGATTAACTCAAGAAACTCGAGAAAGGACTAAAAAATGATATCTTTTGTGTCGATTTGACAACTACTAACTTTTGAATTTCGATTTGTTTGAGTTTTTATATTTCTGACTTTATTTGTCTCCCTCAATCACCCTTAATCTTTAATTCTCACGCAGCGAGTTGGTGATGCCTTTGCCAGCTTATGCCTTCGATGCCTGTTGTGTTTATGCCTTTGCCAGCACTGAATATACTACAGCAACTTTTGCAATATCGAATTTTAAAGTCAAAGCTTGAAGCCACTACTTACCCATATTCTCAACGACAAAAGAAATTAAACTTCAATGAACAAGTTTTAAAATAAGAGGTACCTTTGAATGTGAAATGAAATAGAAATACCTACTGATATGAAATAAAATTCATACCATTCTTTCACATCATTCGATACCGTATATTCTTAATGAAATAGAGGTTCCTACTGCTATGAAATGAAATACATACCATTTTTTCACGTCATTCTATACCATACATTCTTTCACACCATTTTATATATGATTCAATACCATACATTGTTTGTGAAATAAAGATGTCTACTAATGTGAAACGAAATAGGGTTTTTTGTTTATGAAATAGTATTGCCGATTGAGATCAGGATACCGTGGCCCAACAAAGATTTTAATGACTGGCATTATACTTTGGCTCAGGCTGTTTTTCTAAAACAAATACGCTTTTTCAGAAAATTTGTAGACATATTTCCTCACTGGGATTTGAAGGACCGTTGGAACAATATATTAAAGACTACGTCTTTTCAGGGCGTCGGTAGTGTGTCCAAAATTTTGATTGAAACCCCTCTATAAAATGTTGGGTATTTGTATTGCCTTCAAAAAATTATATACATTGAAAATTTGTTCTACAGTTATCTCTATAAAAGTGCTACATACAGTGGAAATACAATGGAAAGTTGCAGGCAACTGTAATTTTTATTTAGTTTAATTTTTTTTTTTACTCAGGTTCATTTTTATGAATACATTTTCCTTGACAAAAGAACTTTCATTGTTTACGTAGAACCCAAATGTTCAATAAGAAAAAGAATGTTCGTTCATGATTTGTGAGGCACCTGAAAAGCCCTCCTAAACATTACTTTTGGGTTTCTGTTCAGGCCTAACCAATACTATTAAAAAAAGTCCCATTAAAACTAAGTTTTTTTTTTTTAGATATTCAGCAGTCAAGATAACAAGTGCGTTTTTCTTGGAAATCTCTTATGCATAAGAAATGAAAAATTACAAGGTATGGCAAACACACCCTTTAACAACATCCATGCATAGATTTAACTTGTGATTAGTAGATTAAAAAAGAGAAGGTTCAACGGACAGATACTGAAATATAAAAAAAGCATTAAAAATAAAGATACAAAAGACGATGTGAGACACACAAAAAGAGAAAATAAGGAAAACAAATCAAACAAGATGAATATGTGCACACACAAATGAAAGCGGCCTCATTAACAAGAACCAGAAACTTCAAAACGAATCCTACCCAGAGACCTTAGAATACCAGACGCCAAATAACGCTATATTAATCGATCTCTGTCCTTCTTTTCTTCATGAGCCGAATACCCCTTATGAGTAAAATTTTCAATAGTAGTTAGAACTCAACAATAGTTAAATAAAGCTCAATAATTCTACCCAGAGGAAAACTAAAATCATCACGGATTTCTGGACGTAATTTTACCAACATTTGGGATCAAGTACTATAAGGTCTTTGCGTCTACCTGACTAGGTTTAAGACCTAAACAACTGTACGAAACAATTAAAAAAGAAGAAGAGTAGATGGGTATGCCGGACTTCTATTGTACTCTTAAAACGAAGTTATGATTGGCAGAGAGACGAACAACGCAGGTTACAGTTAAAGACTATAGAAACCATTGTTTTAACTTGGGGAGGAGAAACCTAAATAACTGTAAAAACACAGGTACACAATCAAAAAGTCAAAAGAAACACACGGTGGATAAGTTCAATAAAAAGGAGTTGTACCATTATATATGATAGTTGCCCATTGTTAACATATGCAGTTTTTGATGGAAAAGGTGGTTGTGTCAGATTTGGAAAGGGCTTATTCGAACGGAGATCGAAAGTTCTAGTACCCTTTTTAAGAGTCGAAATTCGTCGGAGGGTAAATTCGATCAAAACGATTGTACCATCAATCTGTTTAGAACACTGAGGAGGATCAAGGTTTTTTTTTACGAGTTTCTACCATAACAAAAAATAAGAAGACGACCGTCACGTTTACACTCTGTATTTTCAGAAGGAGCTTTTTTAACTCTATTTCTGAGTGCAATGAAAAATATAAAATGCACCAAAAGATCAAAATATTTACTAAAGATACGCTAATATATAGACAAAATATACTTTAAGAACAAAATAAAAGATTAAGATATTTTCAGAAACCAAAACAAAAGTCTTTGGTGATATATTTCATAAGAAATCTTAATTTCCTTTCAGGGGCGGGGAATGGCTTAAAACCACTTGAAACAATATAAAAGAAGAAGGCCTTAGCTAAACGTCGCTAAAAATGCAACATATTAATAATATATGCGACAGAACTTAGATATTCGATTTTCGTTCTCCATTATGGCCTCAAAAGTAGAAGGCCTCAATCAAAGGTCGCTGAAAATGCAAAGTAAAAATCATATATGTGATAAAACATAGACTTTCGAATCTCTTTGTCCAGTTTGGCCTTAAAGGGAAAAGGCATCAATCGAGTGTCGCTAAAAGTGCAACTTATGAATAATATATGTGACAAAATATGGATATTTGATTCTCGTTCTACAGTGTGGCCTCCACATATGATATTGAGAGAGAAGGACTAATCATATTTGAAACCAATACTAATGAATTCTTAGAAAATAAATAATTGACACCGCGGACAAAGTAGAAAAGAGGATAGGCATAGTACACAGAGAAGGCAAATAATCTCCATCATGGTTTTTTTGCTTTTCTTGCTAATAACTAGGATCTATCAAACCGTTGAATCATTTAACGGTCTAACGTTACCGCACCGCAAACAACGTCTAACGTTTAGACTATTACCACATCCAAAAAACCGTTTTTTCTTCAGGAGAGGAAATGTCGCGGCGAATAGTTCCCTCTTTTGTTATTTCTATTGTGGGCGGTGCTATTCTACCCGCTTTGTGGATGAATCCTACTTAAAAAGTACAAAAACTTTAATAGTCCCCTTGGGAGGTTTTCTCCAAGTAGCAACAGTATCATAGGTTTTTTGTAAACATTTTATTTTTCTATTAAAAAACTAAAAGGATCACAAGTTCAGTTGAGATTTTATCCAAGATAACTTAGATCTTCGATTCGAAATAGTTCGAAGCTTTAAGTCTTCAGCATTTAGGCTTATAAAGACAGTCAGCAAGTTTGTCTAAAACACAACGAATCTCAGAAAACTTACAAAACAAATTACAAAAGAATATGAAGATCAAAAATAATTCGATTACATATTTGGATGTGGTATACCAAAGATTGCGCTGAGTAATTTCCTTTTTATTTAAAATATTTAATTATATATATTATGGTCATATAATTATCTTAATTTAATATTAAATTTCATTGCAGTTTGGATTTATTTTTAAGTTAAAATATTTTATTTTCTAAGTTAAAACACTCCTTCCTCGGCTTCAAAAAGCGCTAAACAAAATTTTTACGCAAAAACTCTGAAAAATCCAAATTTTGAGGAAAATTTTTTTCACAAATCCATGTGATATAAGTTCACGTAAACTTCTTGTAAAAAAAAGGCCTTTACTCTGATTGACCAACATAAGCAAAGAGTCATATACCTCAAAATATATTTCAGAGAAAATTGAATGGAACCCAAATGCTGTACAATAGCGTAGCTTTCTATCTATAAATATTATTCCAATATTGTTCAGCATTCACAAAAAAATGAATTTATTGCCTCTCAATTGACCATAGTCAGATTGAGACACCATTCCAAAAAAGACTCCATTCCCCTAGGAATATAAATTACCAAACAAGTTTAAAAGGCTAACAGAGGCCATAACAGTGAGAACATGCAGGGTATCAAAAAGTAAACCCTGATTCTATTTTATGCATTTGAATCAGACATCAAAATTTTGGAAAAAAAGGTTATAATGTAGAACTTGCACCATAAGAAAATCAGAATGTCACCAAATGAATAAACGTGTCAGTATGTCAATGAATCCCCCCCCCCTCGCCCTGTTTATTCATTTTCATACGGGTCTGTCAATCAAAAAAGTAAAATAATTTGACAAATGTGTATCTTAAGCTCCCAAAGTTTCAAAACTAACTTAAAGACCCTTCCTGCAACGAACACGTTATGGAAAAGTTACAAATAATCCACCCCAACCCCCAAAGAAAAAGAACAGCTAGGCGAGCACGCATTTCAAAATTTCAAATCCAAGTTTTAATCCCACCCCCGCCCTAAATATAAGAAAGGTTAGCCATAGTTAAGCGGATTTCCATTGTTTATAAAATTAAACAATTTTAGTCAGAATACTTTTCGGTCACCTTGTACAGTCTTTCAAGCAGAATTAGAGTTGGTTTTAACTATATGGCTGAAAAGATTTCAGAAAAGAGTATTAATAAAAATTCGGTTTCGAATATAAAATATATAAACGTTACAATACAAAAATACCTAGCCTTCTAAAAATTCTTCTTTTACCGTATTTTTCAGTACATAAGTTACCTAAAAAGGGAGCGTTTTTACATTCAGTAGGAAGTGCCAAAAAGTGTCACTGATAATGGAAAAAAGTAGGTCAATTCTTAAAAAACCATATAATTCGACAATAGCATATACGTACAAATACGTTGCGTATGCGCACAAATGACGTAATACGTTGAAACATAAACAATACTTGGGAACACAATAGTATTGAAGTAACATTTTCCATCCAAGTTTTATTCCTATTTTGCTTGAGTGAGCCCCAGAAAACAGGAAACTAAGTTTCGTTCAAAACCAATGTGTTCATCATCTTCAACATCTGAGATTCCAAATAATTTAATCAAGTCATTAAAAAAAAAGACAACTAAATTTCACTGGAAAAGGTACTTACGCTAGGGAAGTTTTTGCCCCTAAAAACTTCATAATTTTTATTTTCTTCTTATAATTCAAATATTTTTACGTATTTTAGAAATTCTTGCACACGTTTCTATGCTAGAGTAATAATTTTTGAAACACGTTGCAATTCAATAATTCCAAAAACGCCAAGAGGTAAATTTTGTTTACATCCATTATCCAGGCATAATTTTCAAATTTGTAGGACGTGAGCTTTAGTTTATTTGTTATGGGAAAGATGGGGAAAATTATTTGTCACAAATAAAAAATAATAATAAAAAGAGCATAAGAGCAAAAATATGCAAAAATATAATGTTACGAAAATATTAAAGAAAAAGGGTTTCCAACGACGTTATAGTCCGAAATGATTCTTGAATTTAAAGGTTTGCAGTCCGAACCCTAGAAAAAACCGATCAACCAGTTTTCAGTTTCCAGATATTCAAAAAAGAAAAAAGAAATCTGAAAGGGGATACCAGAGTACACGGTTTTAAAACAAACTTCTAGGCTCATTGCAACTTCAAATCCTGATATATCCCTTCTTTTAAAGGAACCAGGTTCAAAACTGAATTATACAGATTATTTCTAATCCAATGATTAATATTACACTGATAAATACCAGTCTGTCCTCTTTACTGATATGTCACTTGTTTGGAAATATTGAAGCTAAGAAAAAGGCAAGAAAAAAGAATAAGAAAAGAATAATACCTGATTAAAATTAGACTCCTTGCATAATGAAAATATACAAAATTAAGAGAAAAGGAACAAAAGCTAAAATGTCAAAACAGAAAACAAAAGTGGCAAGAGACTCACATATCATTAATAAGTCGTTACTATTTTTAAATGCCACCACAATAGTTAGAAAAATAAAAAATAAAACGGAAAAAAGAACCGCCAAAGTTTACTTAAACACTGAAAAAGGCGGAATGTAGAAAACATGAACAGAACAATCACGGTAAAAGAGAAAAGTTGCCAATTGATAGCTGCTCAACACTGCACGACTCCAACTATGGAAATAAAAAGCACAGCACATATGCAAAGCCGCCTTCTTTGAAAGCAAAAGTTTTTACAATTTCTTATCACGTCATTTGATCTTTCAAGTCTGTTGAGTCTGGGCGCCTTTCCGTTATGGTTGAAAGCAATGCCTTAAACTCTCTTTCAAGCAGCTGACGGGCCTGGAAAAAACTTATCAATTTACCGCTTCTCAAGAGATTTCATGAGTAGTGAAACATGTTTTTGTTTACTTTTATTTGAATTAAAATGGAATATTTGTGGTCATCAGGTCATGGCTAATTGTAGAAAAAGCCAAGACAAATAGTCCGATTAAGTGAGAAGCAAATTAAAATAAGGTCTTTGTGCCCTAATGGGAGCTCGGCAATACAATCAGACAGAAAGATTGGTTGTGTGCCCACTATCATCGTAAACCTGTTTCAGAGCAGACTCTAAAAGCAGAACCAAGAAGAAACAACTCTGTTAGGTACTTTATGCCCCATGACAATGGAAACAAGAAGAAAGTTTGTCTAAAAATTTTTTGTGCAACCCTTGATCTTGGGGAGTTTAATGTCAGAAATGCAGCTAAGAACAATGATCTGGGATTTTCTCGAAGAAAGGATAATAAATCAGACCTTTACAATAAGATACCTAGGGATGTCTATAAGCATGCAAGAAAGTGGTTAAAAGACTTACCGGCTGTAGAATCTCAATACTGTCGTTCTTCTACAACCGAAAAGTATCTGCCTCAAAACTTCAAAAATAAGTCAAAACTGTTCCGGCTGTACACCAAACCCTGCAGAAAATCTAAAAAGCCCATCCTTTTGCGTGGAACCTTCATGAACATCCTCAACGAGTTTGACTCCAGTTTCCATAAGTCGAGGAAGGATAAGTGCGTGCTCTGTGAAATGGTGCAGTCTGCCCAGAATATGACAGGAAGTGAAAAGTTGGCTTACACGAACCACTTAATAGAGAAGAAGGCAACCAGGCACTATACGGAAGCCACCCGCTAACATGCTGAAGCTGACCAGTTTACGTTGATGCGTGCTTTGATCTAGAAAAAGTACTTAGCACACCACACGGAGAAGGAATGTTGATTGGATTCTCTCGAAAATATGCTTGCTACAATTTTTCAGTTTACGAGAATGTGACTAAGAATGGATACTACTTCTTCTGGGAGCAAAAGAACGGAAACTGAAGGGCAAACGAAATAGAAACTTGTCTTTTGCGGTGGAATAGAGAAGTTGATAGTAGAAGTACTGTCAGGACAGTATACCTGTCCTGTGACTGCTGGGGTGATCAAAACAGAAACCGCCAAATGCTTGCGAGGCTCTTTTCAACTCTTCAGCACTGTAAAACATACAGATAATTGAGCTGAATTTCCTTCTTTTGGGTCATTCGCTAAAGACTATAAAATTAAGTTGTTTGTCTGTTGACTGACGTCATGTTTGTGTGAAGAGTGACGTCATGTTTGCCGACTGACGTCATTATAAGGATTTAGCTGTATGTCGTCATGAAGTTGTTTGTCGACTGACGTTATGTTTGTAGACTGACGAAATTACAGACCGGGACACAAATGACGACCGGGGCACTCAAAGAGAAATTACAGACTGGGACACCGAGACACGAATAACGACCGGGACACAGGGAATATAAATGACGACCGGGACACAGGGGCACAACTACAACGGGTACGCCGGGGGGCACAGGGGCGATATATAAATGCCGACCGGGACACAGGGAATGTTCGATTAGCAATCACCATCAACAAAGCTCAAGGGCAATCATTATAATAATGAGTTATAGATCTGAATACGGATTGTTTTCTAAGCGTTTTTTATCACAGATCAGAAAATATAACTCATGTTTCCAAATGACGTCGTTTGGTGCCCAAATCGAAAATCCAGATCAATTTATGCCTACTTTCAAAGTAAAAGGGCAAATTTATCATAGAGCAGGGTCCCTTCTACCATTCTCAGGCGAGAATCATAAATTTTTACAATTGTACTTCATCAGTGATAGAAATTCTGAATTGAATGCACGTTGCGAAATTTCTCCCAACGTTGAAAGGACAATCGTTTCCCAATTGCAACATCTTTTCCACGAAAATAATAATCTAGTGCCTCTGTTCAAAACAGCCATCGATTTGATGGCTACTGATACGCATAAAATTGTTATTTCCGCTGACAAAACGCCTCCTGGCCAACATGTGCGTAGATACAATGCTCCAACTATTGACGAAGTGGCAATTGTTATGGTCGGTGATCAGTTTTTACCCCGAGATATTATTCTTCATAAGCGAAACGCTCAGTTGGTAAGAATTACTGAAACTCATCGATGCTAAGATGCCCTACAATATCCTATCATTTTTTGGGATGGAGCCGACGGCTATCATATATCTATATTGTCGACTGACGAAATTACAGACCGGGACATCGGGACAAAAATGACGACCGGGACACCGGGACATAGGGAATGTTAATGACGACCGGGACACTCAAAGAGAAAGAGACCGGGACACAAGGAATGTTCGATTAGCAATCACCATCAACAAAGCACCGGGACACAAATGACGACCGGGACACAGGGAATATAAATGACGACCAGGACACTCATAGATAAATTACAGACCGGGACACCGGGACACAAATGACGACCGGGACACAGGGAATATAAATGACGACCGGGACACTCAAAGAGAAATTACAGACTGGGACACCGGGACACAAATGACGACCAGGACACAGGGAATTTAAATGACGACCGGGACACAGGGACAAAACTACGGATTGTTTTTCCCATGGACAATTATATGTTGCATGTTCAAGAGTCGGTAAACCTGACAATCTATTTATATGCACAGACAATGGGACATGGGATATATATATTCATTAACAAATCACATATCATTAAAACTCGATTTGAGGGGCTGGATTAACTCAAGAAACTCGAGAAAGGACTAAAAAATGATATCTTTTGTGTCGATATGACAACTACTAACTTTTGAATTTCGATTTGTTTGAGTTTTTATATTTCTGACTTTATTTGTCTCCCTCAATCACCCTTAATCTTTAATTCTCACGCAGTGAGTTGGTGATGCCTTTGCCAGCTTATGCCTTCGATGCCTGTTGTGTTTGTGCCCACACTGGATATACTACAGCAACTTTTGCAATATTGAATTTTAAAGTCAAAGCTTGAAGCCACTACTTTCCCATATTCTCAACGACAAAAGAAATTAAACTTCAATGAACAAGTTTTAAAATAAGAGGTACCTTTGAATGTGAAATGAAATAGAAATACCTACTGATATGTAATAAAATTCATACCATTCTTTCACATCATTCGATACCGTATATTCTTAATGAAATAGAGGTTACTACTGCTATGAAATGAAATACATACCATTTGTTCACGTCATTCTATACCATACATTCTTTCACACCATTTTATATATGATTCAATACCATACATTGTTTGTGAAATAAAGATGTCTACTAATGTGAAACGAAATAGGGTTTTTTGTTTATGAAATAGTATTGCCGATTGAGATCAGGATACCGTGACCCAACAAAGATTTTAATGACTGGCATTATACTTTGGCTCAGGCTGTTTTTCTAAAACAAATACGCTTTTTCAGAAAATTTGTAGACATATTTCCTCACTGGGATTTGAAGGACCGTTGGAACAATATATTAAAGACTACGTCTTTTCAGGGCGTCGGTAGTGTGTCCAAAATTTTGATTGAAACCCCTCTATAAAATGTTGGGTATTTGTATTGCCTTCAAAAAATTATATACATTGAAAATTTGTTCTACAGTTATCTCTATAAAAGTGCTACATACAGTGGAAATACAATGGAAAGTTGCAGGCAACTGTAATTTTTATTTAGTTTAATTTTTTTTTTACTCAGGTTCATTTTTATGAATACATTTTCCTTGACAAAAGAACTTTCATTGTTTACGTAGAACCCAAATGTTCAATAAGAAAAAGAATGTTCGTTCATGATTTGTGAGGCACCTGAAAAGCCCTCCTAAACATTACTTTTGGGTTTCTGTTCAGGCCCAACCAATACTATTAAAAAAAGTCCCATTAAAACTAAGTTGTTTTTTTTTAGATATTCAGCAGTCAAGATAACAAGTGCGTTTTTCTTGGAAATCTCTTATGCATAAGAAATGAAAAATTACAAGGTATGGCAAACACACCCTTTAACAACATCCATGAATAGATTTAACTTGTGATTAGTAGAGTAAAAAAGAGAAGGTTCAACGGACAGATACGGAAACATAAAAAAAGCATTAAAAATAAAGATACAAAAGACGATGGGAGACACACAAAAAGAGAAAATAAGGAAAACAAATCAAACAAGATGAATATGTGCACACACAAATGAAAGCGGCCTCATTAACAAGAACCAGAAACTTCAAAACGAATCCTACCCAGAGACCTTAGAATACCAGACGCCAAATAACGCTATATTAATCGATCTCCGTCCTTCTTTTCTTCATGAGCCGAATACCCCTTATGAGTAAAATTTTCAATAGTAGTTAGAACTCAACAATAGTTAAATAAAGCTCAATAATTCTACCCAGAGAAAAACTAAAATCATCACGGATTTCTGGACGTAATTTTAACAACATTTGGGATCAAGTACTATAAGGTCTTTGCGTCTACCTGACTAGGTTTACGACCTAAACAACTGTACGAAACAATTAAAAAAGAAGAAGAGTAGATGGGTATGCCGGGCTTCTATTGTACTCTTAAAACGAAGTTATGATTGGCAGAGAGACGAACAACGCAGGTTACAGTTAAAGACTAGAGAAACCATTGACTTAACTTGGGGAGGAGAAAACTAAATAACTGTAAAAACACAGGTACACAATCAAAAAGTCAAAAGAAACACACGATGGATAAGTTCAATAAAAAGGAGTTGTACCATTATATATGCTAGTTGCCCATTGTTAACATATGCAGTTTTTGATGGAAAAGGTGGTTGTGTCAGATTTGGAAAGGGCTTATTCGAACGGAGATCGAAAGTTCTAGTACCCTTTTTAAGAGTCGAAATTCGTCGGAGGGTAAATTCGATTAAAACGATTGTACCATCAATCTGCTTTAGAACACTGAGGAGGATCAAGGTTTTTTTTTACGAGTTTCTACCATAACAAAAAATAAGAAGACGACCGTCGCGTTTACACTCTGTATTTTCAGAAGGAGCCTTTTTAACTATATTTCTGAGTGCAATGAAAAATATAAATGCACCAAAAGATCAAAATATTTACTAAAGATACGCTAATATATAGACAAAATATACTTTAAGAACAAAATAAAAGATTAAGATATTTTCAGAAACCAAAACAAAAGTCTTTGGTGATATATTTCATAAGAAATCCTAATTTCCTTTCAGGGGCGGGGAATGGCTTAAAACCACTTGAAACAATATAAAAGAAGAATGCCTTAGCTAAACGTCGCTAAAAATGCAACATATTAATAATATATGCGACAGAACTTAGATATTCGATTTTCGTTCTCCATTATGGCCTCAAAAGTAGAAGGCCTCAATCAAAGGTCGCTGAAAGTGCAAAATAAGAATCATATATGTCATAAAACATAGACGTTCGAATCTCTTTGTCCAGTTTGGCCTTAAAGGGAAAAGGCATCAATCGAGTGTCGCTAAAAGTGCAACTTATGAATAATATATGAGACAAAATATGGATATTTGATTCTCGTTCTACAGTGTGGCCTCCACATATGATATTGAGAGATAAGGACTAATCATATTTGAAACCAATACTAATGAATTCTTAGAAAATAAATAATTGACACCGCGGACAAAGTAAAAAAGAGGATAGGCATAGTACACAGAGAAGGCAAATAATCTCCATCATGGTTTTTTTGCTTTTCTTGCTAATAACTAGGATCTATCAAACCGTTGAATCATTTAACGGTCTAACGTTACCGCACCGCAAACAACGTCTAACGTTTAGACTATTACCACATCCAAAAAACCGTTTTTTCTTCAGGAGAGGAAATGTCGCGGCGAATAGTTCCCTCTTTTGTTATTTCTATTGTGGGCGGTGCTATTCTACCCGCTTCGTGGATGAATCCTACTTAAAAAGTACAAAAACTTTAATAGTCCCCTTGGGAGGTTTTCTCCAAGTAGCAACAGTATCATAGGTTTTTTGCAAACATTTTATTTTTCTATTAAAAAACTAAAAGGATCACAAGTTCAGTTGAGATTTTATCCAAGATAACTTCGATCTTCGATTCGAAATAGTTCGAAGCTTTAAGTCTTCAGTATTTAGGCTTATAAAGACAGTCAGCAAGTTTGTCTAAAACACAACGAATCTCAGAAAACTTACAAAACAAATTACAAAAGAATATGAAGATCAAAAATAATTCGATTACATATTTGGATGTGGTATACTAAAGATTGCGCTGAGTAATTTCCTTTTTATTTAAAATATTTAATTATATATATTATGGTCATATAATTATCTTAATTTAATATTAAATTTCATTGCAGTTTGGATTTATTTTTAAGTTAAAATATTTTATTTTCTAAGTTAAAACACTCCTTCCTCGGCTTCAAAAAGCGCTAAACAAAATTTTTACGCAAAAACTCTGAAAAATCCAAATTTTGAGGCAAATTTTTTTCACAAATCCATGTGATATAAGTTCACGTAAACTTCTTGTAAAAAAAAGGCCTTTACTCTGATTGACCAACATAAGCAAAGAGTCATGTACCTCAAAATATATTTCAGAGAAAATTGAATGGAACCCCAATGCTGTAGAATAGCGTAGCTTTCTATCTATAAATATTATCCCAATATTGTTCAGCATTCACAAAAAAATGAATTTATTGCCTCTCAATTGACCATAGTCAGATTGAGACACCATTCCAAAAAAGACTCCATTCCCCTAGGAATATAAATTACCAAACAAGTTTAAAAGGCTAACAGAGGCCATAACAGTGAGAACATGCAGGGTATCAAAAAGTAAACCCTGATTCCATTTTATGCATTTGAATCAGACATCAAAATTTTGGAAAAAAAGGTTATAATGTAGAACTTGCACCATAAGAAAAACAGAATGTCACCAAATGAATAAACGTGTCAGTATGTCAATGAACTCCCCCCCCCCACTCGCCCTGTTTATTCATTTTCATACGGGTCTGTCAATCAAAAAAGTAACATAATTTGACAAATGTGTATCTTAAGCTCCCAAAGTTTCAAAACTAACTTAAAGACCCTTCCTGCAACGAACACGTTATGGAAAAGTTACAAATAATCCACCCCAACCCCCAAAGAAAAAGAACAGCTAGGCGAGCACGCATTTCAAAATTTCAAATCCGAGTTTTAATCCCACCCCCGCCCTAAATATAAGAAAGGTTAGCCATAGTTAAGCGGATTTCCATTGTTTCGAGACTGGGTATCGGGCCAACAAGTAACACTTCTAACCCTTGCTAAAAAATTGTGAATATTTTCCATCACCCTACAAGCTATAACTGAAAAGTTATTGCCAATTTACGGAAGCATGCAGCAAACTCTTATTTTAATTTCTAACATTTTGGTAATTAAATAGGTTTTTTGAACACAGTGAATAAAATTAAACAATTTTAGTCAGAATACTTTTCGGTCACCTTGTACAGTCTTTCAAGCAGAATTAGAGTTGGTTTTAACTATATGGCTGAAAAGATTTCAGAAAAGAGTATTAATAAAAATTCGGTTTCGAATATAAAAAATATAGTCGTTACAATAAAAAAATACCTAGCCTTGTAAAAATTCTTCTTTTACTGTATTTTTCGGTACATAAGTTACCTAAAAAGGGAGCATTTTTACATTCAGTAGGAAATGCCAAAAAGTGTCACTGTTAATGGGAAAAAGTAGGTCAATTCTTAAAAAACCATATAATTTGACAATAGCATATACTTACAAATACGTTGCGTATGCGCACAAATGGCGTAATACGTTGAAACATAGACAATACTTGGGAACACAATAGTATTGAAGTATCATTTTCCATCCAAGTTTTATCCCTATTTTGCTTGAGTGAGCCCCAGAAAACAGGAAACTAAGTTTCGTTCAAAACCAATGTGTTCATCATCTTCAACATCTGAGATTCCAAATAATTTAATCAAGTCATTAAAAAAAAAGACAACTAAATTTCACTGGAAAAGGTACTTACGCTAGGGAAGTTTTTGCCCCTAAAAACTTCATAATTTTTATTTTCTTCTTATAATTCAAATATTTTTACGTATTTTAGAAATTCTTGCACACGTGTCTATGCTAGAGTAATAATTTTTGAAACACGTTGCAATTCAATAATTCCAAAATCTTGTGAAGTTTTTTGGCATAGACTCTTTGAGCAGCTTCCTCGGCTGTTGACATTGTAGGTTCTTCAATCTTTTTACAATTAAACATTTTTCCGTGAACGAATGTCTTAAATACATTTAATGACGTCATCGTCATAATGACGACATGGCGACCGGATGACATGACGTCACTCGACACACAGACACACAGACAACTTTTATATATATATATATATATATATATATATATATATATATATATATATATATATATATATATATATATATATATATATATATATATACATATATATATATATATATATATATATATATATATATATATATATATATATATATATATATATATATATATATATATATATATATATATATATATATATATATATATATATATATATATATATATATATATATATATATATATATATATATATACTAGCTGTTGGGGTGGCGCGAAGCGCCACCCCAACACCTAGTTGGTGGGGCCCTTCGCGCCCCCCCAAGCCCCCCCTTGCGCGTAAGTCGTTGCGCGCCATTGTAGTTACGCGCCATTGTAGTTGTGTCCCTGTGTCCCACCTATGAATATAGATAGATTTATATATGTGTTTCAAACTACGTAAAAATTGCGAATATACAACATTTTTGGCTTTCCCACTACTGGGAGCTTTCCGTTTCCAATTTCCAGCAATTGATCTGAAAATGTTTGACCAGAGTCATCGTTTTGCAATCGGACACGCATATTTGTAGTTAATTTTAATATTTTTACGTGTGCCCATAAATTAGAATTTTTCAGGCAAGCATTCATTTCGTCTGCAGGAGTTAAACTACGTAAAAATTGCGAATATACAACATTCTTGGCTTTCCCATTGTCTGTGCATATACAAAGCCGTATGTACTAATAATGACGTCATATGCAAACGCTCTTTTTACAAACAAACAAACATGCATACTTAACTGCTTCATTTGGTTCCAAAACTGTGTCGATTGACTTGTAAAGGACTGCCTGGTCTCGAATCTTGGTCAAAACAATATTGTTGATTTCGTGGACGTCTATATTTTTGGGTGCGAGAATCGCTCTTTCACTTAGCCATTTATTATTTTTATAATTTTTTAGAATATTCGGAAATACTTTTTCAATCAATTCATTTTTGGACGTCACAAATTACAGAAATCAGCAGGTAGTTGTATACGTCCTGAAATTGAGTATCGTATCATAAATGTCTTTTTGTTCCGACGTTAACTTGGAAATGTTATTTTGTACATACGACAATAGATGACTCGTACTGTAACTTTGTTCACGATCCAATTCTACACATGTCGAAACAGCAGCGATACGGTTAGATGAAGGCATTCCCAAATCCTGAAGAGGTTTGTTTGCCATACGTACGCACAAATCTTCTATAATAACTAAAGTGTAGTTATAAATTTCTGATGTAAAATCAAAAGTCATATCTGACGTCTCTAACTGTTTTCGACGGAGTATATCTACGGACATTTTTGACTTATATTTTCCCCATAACTCTGTAGGAGCTGATGGAGAGCAAGTTGTTAAAATGATGCCAAACAATGCACGAATTTGACTTGGGGTTGACGTTTCGCACGCGTCATTGATGCAGTTATCCCAGTGTTGGTCATTCTCCAATAAATTCAGAGCTTGGCATGCACTACGGTAAGTGTCATGTATAGTACCGTTTACAGTTCTCAAATACTCAAAGGATGTCGGACCGGGTACATTCACCAAAAGCAGGCGTAGAAAGAAGAATTCATGTTGATTGGGGTGAACGGTGTAGAGTCTTCCTATCGTGGTATCTTTGAAGATGGCAGGTTGGCCGTCGACTGACTTACCCTGTTTTCGACGTTCAAATACTTTATTTTTAGTATTCCACGTGTAATACGAAGGCACTTCAGTATACAGCAGTTTTTTTGCAAAAGAATTATTTTTGCAAAGCGAAAAAAAAGCTGTTAATTTTGTATCCGGTGGATTCAGGGCTCTTTGTTGCACGTTGGTTTCCGAGAAATAAACACGTTGACCATTCTGTAAATTTACCGCTAAGTGAACAACAGCTGGACTACGTTCATGTATCGGAAATGAAAGAATTCGCCAAACAGCTTCATTACTGCTTATGTATCTTCCAGCCTGATATTGTACGATTTCGTCGAAATCTTTGATTTTGGGCTGCAAGCCAAAAACTGCCATGTCACTGCCTTTGTTGACGTATTTACATATGTATTTGATTGCCTTTACGGAGTTACAGTATTCAACGTTTATGTGTGCATTAAATGTTTTTGATAATAATGGGGAATATGGAACAACTCACTGGTTATCTACTTCGATGGTGGTACCGTTGCCATTGTAGGTTCTTCAGTCATTTTACAATTAGAAATTTCTCTTTCAACGGTCTTTTTACAATTAAAAATTTGTCTTTGAACGATATTCTTAAATACCTGTGTCCTGGTCGTCATTTATATTCCCTGTGTCCCGGTCGTCATTTGTGTCCCGGAATCCCAGTCTGTAATTTCTCTTTGAGTGTCCCGGTCGTTATTTATATTCCCTCTGTCCCGGTCGTCATTTGTGTCCCGGTCTGTAATTTCTCTTTGAGTGTTTTTCTTTTTAGTATTTTTTAGTTTTTTACAGTTTTTCTTTTTTCAGTTTTCTTTTTCTTCTTTATTTTTCAGCTTCACTATGAAATACATATCGCCGAACCTTTGTTTTTTTAACTAAAATCTGGTAGGCATTGATGACCTTATCCAAGTCAAAATCCCAAACCCAATCATCATCGCTATCATTTTCAGTTTTGATATGTTTTGACTCTCGCTGTCCAGGTGGATCTTCATCTAACTGCGCGGTTTTGCGTTCTTTAGCCTCAAGCCTGTTTCCTTGCTGTTCTTTTGATTCCTCGGCACGCTTTCTTTTCTGACTTTCTCTATCAGCAGCAAGTTTTTTGGCATAGACTCTTTGAGCATCTTCATCGGCTTTTGCCATGGTAAGTTCATCAGTCATTGTAAACTTAAACATTAATAGATTTCTACGTGAACATATGTCTAAAATATCTTGAATGACGTCACCGTCAAAGCAAAAATGACGACAACTAATTTCATGACGTCAGCCGACACAGAAACATGACGTCACCTGATCCACAGCCAGACAGACAGACAACTTATTTTTATATATATAGATATATATATGTTTGTAAAACTTGCGAATATACAACATTCTTCGCTGTCCCATTGTCTGTGCATATAAATAGATTGTCAGGTTTACCGACTCTTGAACATACAACATATAATTTTCCATGGGAAAAACAATCCGTATTCAGATCTATACCTCATTATTATAATGATTGCCCTTGAGCTTTGTAGATGGTGATTGCTAATCGAACATTCCCTGTGTCCCGGTCGGCATTTATATATACCCCCTGTGCCCCCCGGCGTCCTCGTTGTAGTTGTGTCCCTGTGTCCCGATCGTCATTTATATTCCCTGTGTCCCGGCCTTTATTTGTGTCCCAGTGTCCCAGTCTGTAATTTCTCTTTGAGTGCCCCGGTCGTCATTTGTGTCCCGGTCTGTAATTTCGTCAGTCGACAAACATAACGTCAGTCGACAAACAACTTCATGACGACATACAGCTAAATCCTTATAATGACGTCAGTCGACAAACATGATGTCAGTCGACACACAAACATGACGTCAGTCAACAGACAAACAACCTATTTTTATAGTCATTAGCGAATGACCCGAAAGTAGGAAATTCAGCTCAATTATCTGTATGTTTTACAGTGCTGAAGAGTTGAAAAGAGCCTCGCAAGCATTTGGCGGTTTCTGTTTTGATCACCCCAGCAGTCACAGGACAGGCTTACTGTCCTGACAGTACTTTTACTATCAACTTCTCTATTCCACCGCAAAAGACAAGTTTCTATTTTGTTTGCCCTTCAGTTTCCGTTCTTTTGCTCCCAGAAGAAGTAGTATCCATTCTTAGTCACATTCTCGTAAACTGAAAAATTGTAGTAAGCATATTTTCGAGAGAATCCAATCAACATTCCTTCTCCGTGTGGTTTGCTAAGTACTTTTTCTAGATCAAAGTACGTATCAACGTGAGACTGGTAAGCTTCAGCATGTTAGCGGGTGGCTTCCGTATAGTGCCTGGTTGCCTTCTTCTCTAATAAGTGGTTCATGTAAGCCAACTTTTCACTTCCTGTCATATTATGGGCAGACTGCACCATTTCACAGAGCACGCCTCGACTTATCCTTCCTCGACTTATAGAAACTGGAGTCAAACTCGTTGAGGATGTTCATGAAGGTTCCACGCAAAACGATGGGTTTTTTAGATTTTCTGCAGGGTTTGGTGTACAGCCGGAACAGTTTCGACTTATTTTTGAAGTTTTGAGGCAGATACCTTTCGGTTGTAGAAGAACGACAGTAATGAGATTCTACAGCTGGTAAGTCTTTTAACCACTTTCTTGCATGCTTATAGACATCCCTAGGTATCTTATTGTAAAGGTCTGATTTATTATCCTTTCTTCGAGAAAATCCCAGATCATTGTTCTTAGCTGCATTTCTGACATTAAACTCCCCAAGATCAAGGGTTGCACAAAAAATTTTAGACAAGCTTTCTTCTTGTTTCCATTGTCGTGGGGCGTAAAGTACCTAACAGAGTTGTTTCTTCTTGGTTCTGCTTTTAGAGTCTGCTCTGAAACAGGTTTACGATGACAGTGGGCACACAACCAATCTTTCTGTCTGATTGTATTGCCGAGCTCCCATTAGGGCACAAAGACCTTATTTTAATTTGCTTCTCACTTAATCGGACTATTTGTCTTGGCTTTTTCTACAATTAGCCATGACCTGATGACCACAAATATTCCATTTTAATTCAAATAAAAGTAAACAAAAACATGTTTCACTACTCATGAAATCACTTGAGAAGCAGTAAATTGATAAGTTTTTTCCAGGCCCGTCAGCTGCTTGAAAGAGAGTTTAAGGCATTGCTTTCAACCATAACGGAAAGGCGCCCAGACTCAACAGACTTGAAAGATCAAATGACGTGATAAGAAATTGTAAAAACTTTTGCTTTCAAAGAAGGCGGCTTTGCATATGTGCTGTGCTTTTTATTTCCATAGTTGGAGTCGTGCAGTGTTGAGCAGCTATCAATTGGCAACTTTTCTCCTTTACCGTGATTGTTCTGTTCATGTTTTCTACATTCCGCCTTTTTCAGTGTTTAAGTAAACTTTGGCGGTTCTTTTTCCGTTTTTATTTTTTATTTTTCTAACTATTGTGGTGCCATTTAAAAATGGTAATGACTTATTAATGATATGTGAGTCTTTTGCCACTTTTGTTTTCTGTTGTGACATTTTAGCTTTTGTTCCTTTTTTCTTAATTTTGTATATTTTCATTATGCAAGGAGTCTAATTTCAATCAGGTATTATTCTTTTCTTATTCTTTTTTCTTGCCTTTTTCTTAGCTTCAATATTTCCAAACAAGTGCCATATCAGTAAAGAGGACAGACCGGTATTTATCAGTGTAATATTAATCATTGGATTAGAAATAATCTGTATAATTCATTTTTGAACCTGGTTCCTTTAAAAGAAGGGATATATCAGGATTTGAAGTTGCAATGAGCCTAGAAGTTTGTTTTAAAACCGTGTACTCTGTATCCCCTTTCAGATTTCTTTTTTCTTTTTTGAATATCTGGAAACTGAAAACTGGTTGATCGGTTTTTTCTAGGTTTCAGACTGCAAACCTTTAAATTCAAGAATCATTTCGGACTATATCGTCGTTGGAAACCCTTTTTCTTTAATATTTTCGTAACATTATATTTTTGCATATTTTTGCTCTTAGGCTCTTCTTATTACTATTTTTTTTATTTGTGACAAATAATTTTCACCATCTTTCCCATAGAAAATAAACTAAGGATCACGTCCTACAAATTTGAAAATTATGCCTGGATAATGGATGTAAACAAAATTTACCTCTTTTTGAAATCTTAGAATTCCAAACTCGGGATGGCGTTTTTGGAATTATTGAATTGCAACGTGTTTCAAAAATTATTACTCTAGCATAGACACGTGTGCAAGAATTTCTAAAATACGTAAAAATATTTGAATTATAAGAAGAAAATAAAAATTATGAAGTTTTTAGGGGCAAAAACTTCCCTAGCGTAAGTACCTTTTCCAGTGAAATTTAGTTGTCTTTTTTTTTAATGACTTGATTAAATTATTTGGAATCTCAGATGTTGAAGATGATGAACACATTGGTTTTGAACGAAACTTAGTTTCCTGTTTTCTGGGGCTCACTCAAGCAAAATAGGGATAAAACTTGGATGGAAAATGATACTTCAATACTATTGTGTTCCCAAGTATTGTCTATGTTTCAACGTATTACGCCATTTGTGCGCATACGCAACGTATTTGTAAGTATATGCTATTGTCAAATTATATGGTTTTTTAAGAATTGACCTACTTTTTCCCATTAACAGTGACACTTTTTGGCATTTCCTACTGAATGTAAAAATGCTCCCTTTTTAGGTAACTTATGTACCGAAAAATACAGTAAAAGAAGAATTTTTACAAGGCTAGGTATTTTTGTATTGTAACGACTATATTTTTTATATTCGAAACCGAATTTTTATTAATACTCTTTTCTGAAATCTTTTCAGCCATATAGTTAAAACCAACTCTAATTCTGCTTGAAAGACTGTACAAGGTGACCGAAAAGTATTCTGACTAAAATTGTTTAATTTTATTCACTGTGTTCAAAAAACCTATTTAATTACCAAAATGTTAGTGATATACCAGTCTCCTGGTGCTGTTCCTGATGAGTTCTTTTATAATTTTGAATGTTTTATGTCACGAATAAGAGCGAGTAATTTAGATTGTATGTATGTGGCTGATTTTAATTTTAAACGATTAAATATTAATGGGATGAATCTTGATTTTTAATTTGATCGTTTTGTCTAATTATTTTCCAAAAGATGGAATAACTGATCCAGCTGGAATAACGGATAATTCAGCAACTTTAATGAATATTTTTTGATTGTGCAACACTGCAAGTCTAATTTCTTAATATAATTCCTAGACACGCAGATGGAAGCGTGTGAATGCTTATATAAAGAGCTTAACAACCATTAGTTCTTTCGTTAAAATAATTTGTTAAGCAACATGCACGTCTGTGACTAATTAAACCTAATAACAAATCTATTCCTTATGATGTTAATGAATATATATATCCCATGTCCCATTGTCTGTGCATATAAATAGATTGTCAGGTTTACCGACTCTTGAACATGCAACATATAATTGTCCATGGGAAAAACAATCCGTATTCAGATCTATACGTCATTATTCTAATGATTGCCCATGAGCTTTGTTGATGGTGATTGCTAACCAAACATTCCCTGCGTCCCCGTCGTCATTTGTATATCCCCCTGTGCCCCCCAGCATCCCCATTGTAGTTTTGTCCCTGTGTCCCGGTCGTCATTTAAATTCCCTGTGTCCTGGTCGTCATTTGTGTCCCGGTGTCCCAGTCTGTAATTTCTCTTTGAGTGTCCCGGTCGTCATTTATATTCCCTGTGTCCTGGTCGTCATCTGTGTCCCGGTGTCCCGGTCTGTAATTTATCTATGAGTGTCCGGTCGTCATTTATATTCCCTGTGTCCCGGTCGTCATTTGTGTCCCGGTTGTCCATGGGAAAAACAATTCGTATTCAGATCTATACCTCATTATTCTAATGATTGCCCTTGAGCTTTCTTGATGGTGATTGCTTATCGAACATTCCCTGTGTCCTGGTCGCCATTTATATATCCCCCCTGTGCCCCCCAGCGTCCCAGTTGTAGCTCTGTCCCTGTGTCCCGGTCGTCATTTATATTCCCTGTGTCCCTGTGTCCTGGTTGTCATTTATGTCCCGGTGTCCCGGTCAGTAATTTCGTCAGTCTACAACCATGAAGTCTACAAACTTCATGACGGCATAATTCTCAATCCTTACAATGACGTCAGTCGACACACAGACATGACGTCATTCAACACACACACACAAACAAACAACTTATTTTTATATAGATACTAGCTGTTGGGGTGGCGCTTCGTGCCCCCCAAGCTCCCCCCCATGCGTAAGTCGTTAAGCGCCATATTAGTTACGCGCCATTGTAGTTGTGTCCCTGTGTCCCACCCGTGAATATAGATAGATATATATATGTTTTTAACTACGTAAAACTTGCGAATATACATCATTCTTTGCTGTCCCATTGTCTGTGCATATAAATAGATTGTCGGGTTTACCGACTCTTGAACATACAATATATAATTGTCCATGGGAAAAACAATCCGTATTCAGATCTATACCTCATTATTCTAATGATTGCCCTTGAGCTTTGTTGATGGTGATTAGTTGTGTCCCTGTGTCCCAGCTGTGAATATATATATATATATATATATATATATATATATATATATATATATATATATATATATATATATATATATATATATATATATATATATATATATATATATATATATATATATATATATATATATATATATATATATATATATATATATATATATATATATATATTTTTAACTACGTAAAACTTGCGAATATACAACATTCTTCGCTGTCCCATTGTCTGTGCATATAAATAGATTGTCAGGTTTACCGACTCTTGAACATGCAACATATATTTGTCTATGGGAAAAACAATCTGTATTCAGATCTATACCTCATTATTCTAATGATTGCCCTTGAGCTTTGTTGATGGTGATTACTAATCGAACATTCCCTGTGTCCCCGTCGTCATTTATATATCCCCCTGTGCCCCCAGGCGTCCCCGTTGTTGTTGTTTCCCTGTTTCCCCCTGTGCCCCCCGGCGTCCCCGTTGTTGTTGTTTTCCAGTGTCCTGGTCGTCATTTGTGTCCCGGTGTCCCAGTCTGTAATTTCTCTTTGAGTGTCGCGGTCGTCATTTATATTCCTGTGTCCTGGTGTCCCGGTCGTCATTTTTGTCCCGGTAGTCATTTGTGTTCCGGTGTCCCGGTCTGTAATTTCTCTTTGAGTGTCCTGGTCGTCATTTATATTCCCTGTGTCCCGGCTGTCATTTGTGTCCCGGTGCTTTTTTGATGGTGATTGCTAATCGAACATTCCTTGTGTCCCGGTCTCTTTCGCTTTGAGTGTCCCGGTCGTCATTAACATTCCCTATGTCCCGGTGCCCCGGTCGTCATTTTTGTCCCGATGTCCCGGTCTGTAATTTCGTCAGTCGACAATATAGATATATGATAGCCGTCGGCTCCATCCCAAAAAATGATAGGATATTGTAGGGCATCGTAGCATCGATGAGTTTCAATAGTTCTTACCAACTGAGCGTTTCACTTATGAAGAATAATATCTCGGGGTAAAAACTGATCACCGACCATAACAATTGCCACTTCGTCGATGTTGGAGCATTGTATCTACGCACATGCTGGCCAGGAGGCGTTTTGTCAGCGGAAATAACAATTTTATGCGTATCAGTAGGCATCAAATCGATGGCTGTTTTGACAGACGCACTAAATTATTATTTTCGTGAAAAAGATGTTGCAATAAATTGATCTGGATTTTCGATTTGGGCACCAAACGACGTCATTTGGAAACATGAGTTATATTTTCTGATCTGTGATAAAAAACGATTAGATTTTGACGTAGTTCCAGTAAGCAAATTCTTCAATGGCTCTGGTGGTGCAGCCAATAGAGGAGTTTAACTTTTCCTGAGGCGCAACACATTCCCATTGTTTCACCATTGAATTTCAAGGCCTTGCAATAGGGATAAATTTTAACCATAGTCCCGATTTGAACACATCTACTCAAGCTATAATCATCGACTGGGCTGTACCTGAATGCCAGGCGATAATTTTCAGGTTGCTCTTGTGATTCCTCGGCAAGCTTTCTTTTCTTACTTTCTCTATCAGCTGCAAGCCTGTTTTCTTGCTGTTCTTGTGATTCCTCGGCACGCCTTCTTTTTTCACTTTCTCTTTTAGCAGCAAGTCTGGTTTCGCGTTGCTCTTGTGATTCCTCGGCACGCTTTCTGTTCTTACTTTCTCTATCAGCCGCAAGCCTGTTTTCTTGCTGTTCTTGTGATTCCTCGGCACACCTTCTTTTTCACTTTCTCTTTTAGCAGCAAGTCTGGTTTCGCGTTGCTCTTGTGATTCTTTATATTCGAAACCGAATTTTTATTAATACTCTTTTCTGAAATCTTTTCAGCCATATAGTTAAAACCAACTCTAATTCTGCTTGAAAGACTGTACAAGGTGACCGAAAAGTATTCTGACTAAAATTGTTTAATTTTATTCACTGTGTTCAAAAAACCTATTTAATTACCAAAATGTTAGTGATATACCAGTCTCCTGGTGCTGTTCCTGATGAGTCTAAAAAAACCCCATCGTTTTGCGTGGAACCTTCATGAACATCCTCAACGAGTTTGACTCCAGTTTCTAATTCGAGGAAGGATAAGTCGAGGCGTGCTCTGTGAAATGGTGCAGTCTGCCCATAATATGACAGGAAGTGAAAGTTGGCTTACATGAACCACTATTAGAGAAGAAGGCAACCGGGCACTATACGGAAGCCACCCGCTAACCATGCTGAAGCTGACCAGTCTCACGTTGATACGTGCTTTGATCTAGAAAAAGTACTTAGCAAACCACACGGAGAAGGAATGTTGATTGGATTCTCTCGAAAATATGCTTACTACAATTTTTCAGTTTACGAGAATGTGACTAAGAATGGATACTACTTCTTCTGGGAGCAAAAGAACGGAAACTGAAGGGCAAACAAAATAGAAACTTGTCTTTTGCGGTGGAATAGAGAAGTTGATAGTAAAAGTACTGTCAGGACAGTAAGCCTGTCCTGTGACTGCTGGGGTGATCAAAACAGAAACCGCCAAATGCTTGCGAGGCTCTTTTCAACTCTTCAGCACTGTAAAACATACAGATAATTGAGCTGAATTTCCTACTTTCGGGTCATTCGCTAATGACTATAAAAATAGGTTGTTTGTCTGTTGACTGACGTCATGTTTGTGTGTCGACTGACGTCATGTTTGTCGACTGACGTCATTATAAGGATTTAGCTGTATGTCGTCATGAAGTTGTTTGTAGACTTATGTTATGTTTGTCGACTGACGAAATTACAGACCGGGACAAAAATGACGACCAGGGCACTCAAAGAGAAATTACAGACTGGGACACTGGGACACAAATAAAGGCCGGGACACAGGGAATATAAATGACGACCAGGACACAGGGACACAACTAAAACGGGGACGCCGGGGGGCACAGGGGGTATATATAAATGCCGACCGGGACACAGGGAATGTTCGATTAGCAATCACCATCAACAAAGCTCAAGGGCAATCATTATAATAATGAGGTATAGGTCTGAATACAGATTGTTTTTCCCATGGAAAATTATATGTTGTATGTTCAAGAGTCGGTAAACCTGACAATCTATTTATATGCACAGACAATGGGACAGCGAAGAATGTTGTATATTCGCAAGTTTTACAAACATATATATATATATATATACTAGCTGTTGGGGTGGCGCGAAGCGCCACCCCAACAGCTAGTATATATATATATATATATGTATCATCGAAAGTAGATAGTAGATAACCAGTAGTAGATAGTAGATAGTAGATAGTAGATAGTAGATAGTAGATAACCATCTACTTCGATCACCATCGAAGTAGATAACCAGTGGGTTGTTCCATATTCCCCATTATTATCAAAAACATTTAATGCACACATAAACGTTGAATACTGTAACTCCGTAAAGGCAATCAAATACATATGTAGATACGTCAACAAAGGCAGTGACATGGCAGTTTTTGGCTTGCAGCCCGAAATCAAAGATTTCGATGAAATCGTACAATATCAGGCTGGAAGATACATAAGCAGTAATGAAGCTGTTTGGCGAATTCTTTCATTTCCGATACATGAACGTAGTCCAGCTGTTGTTCACTTAGCGGTACATTTACAGAATGGTCAACGTGTTTATTTCACGGAAACCAACGTGCAACAAAAAGTCCTGAATCCACCGGATACAACATTAACAGCTTTTTTTCGCTTTGCAAAAATGATTCTTTTGCAAAAAAACTGCTGTATACTGAAGTGCCTTCGTATTACACGTGGAATACTAAAAATAAAGTATTTGAACGTCGAAAACAGGGTAAGTCAGTCGACGGCCAACCTACCATCTTCAAAGATACCACGATAGGAAGACTCTACACCGTTCACCCCAATCAACATGAATGCTTCTTTCTACGCCTGCTTTTGGTGAATGTATCCGGTCCGACATCCTTTGAGTATTTGAGGACTGTAAATGGTACTATACATGACACTTACCGTAGTGCATGCCAAGCTCTGAATTTATTGGAGATAACAACGTTGGAGAAATTTTCTTTTTGGATGCGCCAGGAGGTACTGGTAAAACGTTTGTGATAAAACTGATTCTGGCATCAATTCGATCAAAAAATGATATAGCGTTGGCAATTGCGTCGTCCGGAATAGCCGCAACATTGCTGCCTGGTGGAAGAACTGCTCATTCCGCTTTGAAATTGCCTCTGAACTTGCATTCTACAGAAACTCCCACGTGCAATATTTCCAAATCATCTGGGATGGGTAAAGTATTGCAGCAATGCAAACTTATTATTTGGGATGAGTGCACAATGGCACACAAAAACCGCTCGAGGCTCTGGATCAATGCTTGAAAGATTTGCAAGGGAAGTCGAAACCCTTTGGCAGCACATTAATATTGCTTGCGGGAGATTTCAGGCAAACATTACCTATAATACCTAGATCAACTCCTGCAGACGAAATGAATGCTTGCCTGAAAAATTCTAATTTATGGGCACACGTAAAAATATTAAAATTAACTACAAATATGCGTGTCCGATTGCAAAACGATGACTCTGGTCAAACATTTTCAGATCAATTGCTGGCAATGGGAAACGGAAAGCTCCCAGTAGACTCAATTTCAGTACGTATACAACTACCTGCTGATTTCTGTAATTTAGTGACGTCCAAAAATGAATTGATTGAAAAAGTATTTCCGAATATTCTAAAAAATTATAAAAATAATAAATGGCTAAGTGAAAGAGCGATTCTCGCACCCAAAAATATAGACGTCCACGAAATCAACAATATTGTTTTGACCAAGATTCGAGACCAGGCAGTCCTTTACAAGTCAGTCGACACAGTTTTGGAACCAAATGAAGCGGTTAATTATCCATCTGAATTTTTAAATTCCATAGATCTTTCAGGGTTTCCACCACACGTGCTACAACTAAAAATAGGCGTACCAATAATACTTTTAAGAAATATAAACCCACCAAAGCTTTGCAATGGCACTCGACTTGCCGTAAAAAAAACAATTGAAAACCTATTAGAGGCCACAATCTTGACAGGGCCTTTTGAGGGTGAGGCTGTTCTTATTCCTCGCATTCCCATGATTCCAACGGATCTGCCTTTTCAATTTAAAAGATTGCAATTCCCAATTCAATTAGCATTTACATTCACCATTAACAAAGCTCAAGGTCAATCATTAGAAAAATGTGGTATAGATCTTAATACTGATTGTTTTTCCCATGGACAATTGTACGTTGCATGTTCGAGGGTCGGTAAACCTGACAATCTATTTATATGCAGCGACAATTGGACAGCGAAGAATGTTGTATATTCGCAAGTTTTACGCAGTTAATTTGTATTTTGGAACCAAATGAAGCGGTTAATTATCCATCTGAATTTTTAAATTCCATAGATCCTTCAGGGTTTCCACCACACGTGCTACAACTAAAAATAGGCGTACCAATAATACTTTTAAGAAATATCAACCCACCAAAGCTTTGCAATGGCACGCGACTTGCCGTAAAAAAAAACAATGGAAAACCTAATAGAGGCCACAATCTTGACAGGGCCTTATGAGGGCGAGGCTGTTCTTATTCCTCGCATTCCCATGATTCCAACGGATCTGCTTTTTCAATTTAAAAGATTGCAATTCCCAATTCGATTAGCATTTGCAACCACCATCAACAAGGCTCAAGGGCAATCACTAGAAAAATGCGGTATAGATCTTAATACAGATTGCTCTACCAATGTACAATTGTATGTTGCATCTTTGAGGGTCGGTTAACCTGACAATCTATTTATACGCACAGACAATGGGACAGCGAAGACTGTTGTATATTCACAAGTTTTACGTAGTTAATTTGTATTGTATCTATCTATCTATCTATCTATATAAAAACGAGTTGTGTGTATGCATGTTTGTTTGTTTGTAAAAAGAGCGTTTGCATATGACGTCATTATTAGTACATACGGCTTTGTATATGGAGAGACAATGGGAAAGCCAAGAATGTTGTATATTCGCAATTTTTACGTAGTTTGAAACACATATATAAATCTATCTATATTCACAGGTGGGACACAGGGACACAACTACAATGGCGCGTAACTAATATGGCGCGTAACGACTTACGCGCGCGGGGGGGGCTTGGGGGGGCGCGAAGCACCCCACCAACTAGGTGTTGGGATGGCGCGAAGCGCCACCCCAACAGCTAGTATATATATATATATATATATAAGTTGTCTGTGTGTCTGTGTGTCGAGTGACGTCAAGTCATCAGGTCGCCATGTCGTCATTATGACGATGACGTCATTAAATGTATATAAGACATTCGTTCACGGAAAAATGTTTAATTGTAAAATGACTGAAGAACCTACAATGTCAACAGCCGAGGAAGCTGCTCAAAGAGTCTATGCCAAAAAACTTGCTGCTGATAGAGAAAGTAAGAAAAGAAAGCGTGCCGAGGAATCACAAGAGCAACGCGAAACCAGACTTGCTGCTAAAAGAGAAAGTGAAAAAAAAGGCGTGCCGAGGAATCACAAGAACAGCAAGAAAACAGGCTTGCGGCTGATAGAGAAAGTAAGAACAGAAAGTGTGCCAAGGAATCACAAGAGCAACGCGAAACCAGACTTGCTGCTAAAAGAGAAAGTGAAAAAAGAAGGCGTGCCGAGGAATCACAAGAACAGCAAGAAAACAGGCTTGCAGCTGATAGAGAAAGTAAGAAAAGAAAGCTTGCCGAGGAATCACAAGAACAACCTGAAGATTATCGCCTGGCATTCAGGTACAGCCCAGTCGATGATTATAGCTTGAGTAGATGTGTTCAAATCGGGACTATGTCTAAAATTTATCCCTATTGCAAGGCCTTGAAATTCAATGGTGAAACAATGGGAATGTGTTGCGCCTCAGGAAAAGTTAAACTTCCTCTATTGGCTGCACCACCAGAGCCATTGAAGAATTTGCTTACTGGAACTACGTCAAAATCTAAGCGTTTTTTATCACAGATCAGAAAATATAACTCATGTTTCCAAATGACGTCGTTTGGTACCCAAATCGAAAATCCAGATCAATTTATGCCTACTTTCAAAGTAAAAGGGCAAATTTATCATAGAGCAGGGTCCCTTCTACCATTCTCAGGCGAGAATCATAAATTTTTACAATTGTACTTCATCAGTGATAGAAATTCTGAATTGAATGCACGTTGCGAAATTTCTCCCAACGTTGAAAGGACAATCGTTTCCCAATTGCAACATCTTTTCCACGAAAATAATAATTTAGTGCGTCTGTTCAAAACAGCCATCGATTTGATGCCTACTGATACGCATAAAATTGTTATTTCCGCTGACAAAACGCCTCCTGGCCAGCATGTGCGTAGATACAATGCTCCAACTATCGACGAAGTGGCAATTGTTATGGTCGGTGATCAGTTTTTACCCCGAGATATTATTCTTCATAAGGGAAACGCTCAGTTGGTAAGAATTATTAAAACTCATCGATGCTACGATGCCCTACAATCTATATATATAAAAATAAGTTGTCTGTCTGTCTGTCTATGGATCAGGTGACGTCATGTTTCTGTGTCGGCTGATGTCATGAAATTAGTTGTCTCTTGACGTCATGTTTCTGTGTCGGCTGACGTCATGAAATTAGTTGTCGTCATTTTTGCTTTGACGGTGACGTCATTCAAGATATATAAGACATGTGTTCACGTAGAAATCTATTAATGTTTAAGTTTACAATGACTGATGAAGATGCTCAAAGAGTCTATGCCAAAAAACTTGCTGCTGATAGAGAAAGTCAGAAAAGAAAGCGTGCCGAGGAACTACCAGAGCAACGCGGAAGCAGACTTGCTGCTAAAAGAGAAAGTGAAAAAAGAAGGCGTGCCGAGGAATCAAAAGAACAGCAGGGAAACAGGCTTGAGGCTGATAGAGAAAGAAAGAACAGAAAGCGTGCCGAGGAATCAAAAGAACAGCAAGGAAACAGGCTTGAGGCTGATAGAGAAAGACAGAACAGAAAGCGTGCCGAGGAATCAAAAGAACAGCAAGGAAACAGGCTTGAGGCTGATAGAGAAAGAAAGAACAGAAAGCGTGCCGAGGAACTACCAGAGCAACGCGGAAGCAGGCTTGCTGCTGATAGAGAAAGTAAGAAAAGAAAGCGTGCCGAGGAATCAGAGCAACCTGAAAGTTATCGCCTGGCATTCAGGTACAACCCAGTCGATGATTATAGCTTGAGTAGATGTGTTCAAATCGGGACAATGTCTAAAATTTGTCCCTATTGCAAGGCCTTGAAATTCAATGGTGAAACAATGGGAATGTGTTGCGCCTCAGGAAAAGTTAAACTTCCTCTATTGGCTGCACCACCAGAGCCATTGAAGACTTTCCTTACTGGAACTACGTCAGAATCTAAGCGTTTTTTGTCAAAAATCAGACAACTCATGTTTCCAAATGACGTCGTTTGGAGCCCAAATCGAAAATCCAGATCAATTTATGTCTACTTTCAAAGTAAAAGGGCAAATTTATCATAAAGCAGGGTCCCTTCTACCATTCTCAGGCGAGAATCATAAATTTTTACAATTGTACTTCATCAGTGATAGAAATTCTGAATTGAATGCACGTTGCGAAATTTCTCCCAACGTTGAAAGGACAATCGTTTCCCAATTGCAACATCTTTTCCACGAAAATAATAATTTAGTGCGTCTGTTCAAAACAGCCATCGATTTGATGCCTACTGATACGCATAAAATTGTTATTTCCGCTGACAAAACGCCTCATGGCCAACAAGTGCGTAGATACAATGCTCCGACTATCGACGAAGTGGCAATCGTTATGGTCGGTGATCAGTTTTTACCTCGAGATATTATTCTTCATAAGCGAAACGCTCAGTTGTTAAGAATTGCTGAAACTCATCGATGCTACGATGCCCTACAATATCCTATCATTTTTTGGGATGGAGCCGACGGCTATCACTTTAATATTAAATTGATGAATCCAGCCACTAATAAAGAAATGAATAAGAAATGCAGTGCAATGCATTATTATTCCTATAGACTAATGATTCGGCAGGATGAAGAAAATTATATTTTAAAATGCCGTGAATTGTTTCACCAATTCGTCGTGGATATGTATGCTAAAATTGAATCAGAACGTTTGCTATATATCCGCCTGAATCAGACCAAGCTCCGCTCTGAACAATACATTCATTTGTGAGATGCAGTTATAAATGACGGTAATACCACAAACGTTGGAAGATTAACAATTTTACCTTCGTCATATGCTGGCAGTCCCCGTCATATGCATGAATATGCTCAAGATGCTATTGCGTATGTTCGTCTCTATGGTCGTCCAGATTTATTTATTACATTTACATGTAATCAATCTTGGGACGAGATACTGCAGCTTTTACTTCAAGGACAATCGGCGGTTCATAGGCATGACATTACGGCACGTGTCTTCCGGCAAAAGTTGAAATCACTGATAAACTACCTTGTAAAACATGAAGTGTTTGGGTCAGTGCGATGCTGGATGTACTCAGTGGAATGGCAAAAACGAGGTTTGCCACACGGACATATACTAATCTGGCTACATAAAAAAATTACTTCGAACGAAATTGATGATGTGATTTCCTCTGAAATACCTGATAAAAATGTCGATAAGGGGTTACATGATATTATTGTAAAAAATATGATACATGGACCTTGCGGTGCACTGAACGAAAATTCACCATGCATGGCCAAAGGAAGGTGCACAAAGCAATATCCTCGACTTTTAGTACCCAAAACAATTACTGGCAATGATGGTTACCCACAATATAGAAGACGATCTACTGAAGATGGCGGTAAAACAGCAATAATAAAGAAGCGTAACGGTACCACCATCGAAGTAGATAACCAGTGGGTTGTTCCATATTCCCCATTATTATCAAAAACATTTAATGCACACATAAACGTTGAATACTGTAACTCCGTAAAGGCAATCAAATACATATGTAAATACGTCAACAAAGGCAGTGACATGGCAGTTTTTGGCTTGCAGCCCGAAATCAAAGATTTCGATGAAATCGTACAATATCAGGCTGGAAGATACATAAGCAGTAATGAAGCTGTTTGGCGAATTCTTTCATTTCCGATACATGAACGTAGTCCAGCTGTTGTTCACTTAGCGGTACATTTACAGAATGGTCAATGTGTTTATTTCACGGAAACCAACGTGCAACAAAGAGTCCTGAATCCACCGGATACAACATTAACAGCTTTTTTTTCGCTTTGCAAAAATGATTCTTTTGCAAAAAAACTGCTGTATACTGAAGTGCCTTCGTATTACACGTGGAATACTAAAAATAAAGTATTTGAACGTCGAAAACAGGGTAAGTCAGTCGACGGCCAACCTACCATCTTCAAAGATACCACGATAGGAAGACTCTACACCGTTCACCCCAATCAACATGAATGCTTCTTTCTACGCCTGCTTTTGGTGAATGTACCCGGTCCGACATCCTTTGAGTATTTGAGGACTGTAAATGGTACTATACATGACACTTACCGTAGTGCATGCCAAGCTCTGAATTTATTGGAGAATGACCAACACTGGGATAACTGCATCAATGACGCGTGCGAAACGTCAACCCCAAGTCAAATTCGTGCATTGTTTGGCATCTTTTTAACAACTTGCTCTCCATCAGCTCCTACAGAGTTATGGGAAATATATAAGTCAAAAATGTCCGAAGATATACTCCATCGAAAACAGTTAGAGACGTCAGACATGACTTTTGATTTTACATCAGAAATTTATAACTACACTTTAGTTGTTATAGAAGATTTGTGCGTAAGTATGGCAAACAAACCTCTTCAGGATTTGGGAATGCCTTCACCTAACCGTATCGCTGCTGTTTCGACATGTGTAGAATTGGATCGTGAACAAAGTTACAGTACGAGTGATCTATTGTCGTATGTACAAAATAACATTTCCAAGTTAACGTCGGAAAAAAAAGACATTTATGATACGATAATGCATTGTGTCGATAACAACGTTGGAGAAATTTTCTTTTTGGATGCGCCAGGAGGTACTGGTAAAACGTTTGTGATAAAACTGATTCTGGCATCAATTCGATCAAAAAATGATATAGCGTTGGCGATTGCGTCGTCCGGAATAGCCGCAACATTGCTGCCTGGTGGAAGAACTGCTCATTCCGCTTTGAAATTGCCTCTGAACTTGCATTCTACAGAAACTCCCACGTGCAATATTTCCAAATCATCTGGGATGGGTAAAGTATTGCAGCAATGCAAACTTATTATTTGGGATGAGTGCACAATGGCACACAAAAAATCGCTCGAGGCTCTGGATCAATGCTTGAAAGATTTGCGAGGGAAGTCGAAACCCTTTGGCAGCACCTTAATATTGCTTGCGGGAGATTTCAGGCAAACATTACCTATAATACCTAGATCAACTTCTGCAGACGAAATGAATGCTTGCCAGAAAAATTCTAATTTATGGGCACACGTAAAAACATTAAAATTAACTACAAATATGCGTGTCCGATTGCAAAACGATGACTCTGGTCAAACATTTTCAGATCAATTGCTGGCAATGGGAAACGGAAAGCTCGCAGTAGACTCAATTTCAGGACGTATACAACTACCTGCTGATTTCTGTAATTTAGTGACGTCCAAAAATAAATTGATTGAAAAAGTATTTCCGAATATTCTAAAAAATTATAAAAATGATAAATGGCTAAGTGAAAGAGCGATTCTCGCACCCAAAAATATAGACGTCCACGAAATCAACAATATTGTTTTGACCAAGATTCGAGACCAGGCAGTCCTTTACAAGTCAGTCGACACAGTTTTGGAACCAAATGAAGCGGTTAATTATCCATCTGAATTTTTAAATTCCATAGATCTTTCAGGGTTTCCACCACACGTACTACAACTAAAAATAGGCGTACCAATAATACTTTTAAGAAATATAAACCCACCAAAGCTTTGCAATGGCACTCGACTTGCCGTAAAAAAAAAACAATGGAAAACCTAATAGAGGCCACAATCTTGACAGGGCCTTTTGAGGGTGAGGCTGTTCTTATTCCTCGCATTCCCATGATTCCAACGGATCTGCCTTTTCAATTTAAAAGATTGCAATTCCCAATTCGATTAGCATTTGCAATCACCATTAACAAAGCTCAAGGTCAATCATTAGAAAAATGTGGTATAGATCTTAATACTGATTGTTTTTCCCATGGACAATTGTACGTTGCATGTTCGAGGGTCGGTAAACCTGACAATCTATTTATATGCAGCGACAATCGGACAGCAAAGAATGTTGTATATTCGCAAGTTTTACGCAGTTAATTTGTATTTTGGAACCAAATGAAGCGGTTAATTATCCATCTGAATTTTTAAATTCCATAGATCCTTCAGGGTTTCCACCACATGTGCTACAACTAAAAATAGGCGTACCAATAATACTTTTAAGAAATATCAACCCACCAAAGCTTTGCAATGGCACGCGACTTGCCGTAAAAAAAAACAATGGAAAACCTAATAGAGACCACAATCTTGACAGGGCCTTATGAGGGTGAGGCTGTTCTTATTCCTCCCATTCCCAGGATTCCAACGGATTTGCTTTTTCAATTTAAGAGAGTGCAATTCCCAATTCGATTAGCATTTGCAACCACCATCAACAAAGCTCAAGGGCAATCACTAGAAAAATGCGGTATAGATCTTAATACAGATTGCTTTACCAATGTACAATTGTATGTTGCATCTTTGAGGGTCGGTAAACCTGACAATCTATTTATACGCACAGACAATGGGACAGCGAAGACTGTTGTATATTCACAAGTTTTACGTAGTTAATTTGTATTGTATCTATCTATCTATCTATCTATATAAAAACGAGTTGTGTGTATGTATGTTTGTTTGTTTGTAAAAAGAGCGTTTGCATATGACGTCATTATTAGTACATACGGCTTTGTATATGGACAGACAATGGGAAAGCCAAGAATATTGTATATTCGCAATTTTTACGTAGTTTGAAACACATATAAAAATCTATCTATATTCACAGGTGGGACACAGGAAGACAACTACAATGGCGCGTAACTAATATGGCGCGTAACGACTTACGCGCTTGGGGGGGCTTGGGGGGGGCGCGAAGCGCCCCACCAACTAGGTGTTGGGGTGGCGCGAAGCGCCACCCCAACAGCTAGTATTCTATAATTTTTTGGGATGGAGCCGACGGCTATCAATTATCTATATTGTCGACTGACGAAATTACAGACCGGGACATCGGGACAAAAATGACGACCGGGGCACCGGGACATAGGGAATGTTAATGACGACCGGGACACTCAAAGAGAAAGAGACCGGGACATAAGGAATGTTCGATTAGCAATCACCATCAACAAAGCACCGGGACACAAATGACAGCCGGGACACAGGGAATATAAATGACGACCAGGACACTCAAAGAGAAATTACAGACCGGGACACCGGAACACAAATGACGACCGGGACAAAATGACGACCGGGACACCGGGACACAGGAATATAAATGACGACCGCGACACTCAAAGAGAAATTACAGACTGGGACACCGGGACACAAATGACGACCAGGACACTGGAAAACAACAACAACGGGGACGCCGGGGGGGCACAGGGGGAAACAGGGAAATAATAACAACGGGGACGCCTGGGGGCACAGGGGGATATATAAATGACGACGGGGACACAGGAAATGTTCGATTAGCAATCACCATCAACAAAGCTCAAGGGCAATCATTAGAATAATGAGGTATAGATCTGAATACAGATTGTTTTTCCCATAGACAATTATATGTTGCATGTTCAAGAGTCGGTAAACCTGACAATCTATTTATATGCACAGACAATGGGACAGCGAAGATAGTTGTATATTTGCAAGTTTTACGTAGTTAAATATATATATATATATATATATATATATATATATATATATATATATATATATATATATATATATATATATATATATATATATATATATATATATATATATATATATATATATATATATATATATATCTATATTCACAGGTGGGACACAGGGACACATCTACAATGGCGCGTAACTAATATGGCGCGTAACGACTTACGCGCGCGGGGGGGCTTTAGGGGGGGGGCGAAGCGCCCCTTCCAACTAGGTGTTGGGGTGGCGCAAAGCGCCACCCCAACAGCTAGTATATATATATATATATATATATATATATATATATATATATATATATATATATATATATATATATATATTTATATATATACACCCACATATATATATATATATATATATATATATATATATATATATATATATATATATATATATATATATATATTCACAGGTGGGACACAGGGACACAACTAATCACCATCAACAAAGCTCAAGGGCAATCATTAGAATAATGAGGTATAGATCTGAATACGGATTGTTTTTCCCATGGACAATTATATATTGTATGTTCAAGAGTTGGTTAACCCGACAATCTATTTATATGCACAGACAATGGGACAGCAAAGAATGATGTATATTCGCAAGTTTTACGTAGTTAAAAACATATATATATATCTATCTATATTCACGGGTGGGACACAGGGACACAACTACAATGGCGCGTAACTAATATGGCGCTTAACGACTTACGCATGGGGGGAGCTTGGGGGGCGCGAAGCGCCACCCCAACAGCTAGTATCTATATAAAAATAAGTTGTTTGTTTGTGTGTGTGTGTGTTGAATGACGTCATGTCTGTGTGTCGACTGACGTCATTGTAAGGATTGAGAATTATGCCGTCATGAAGTTTGTAGACTTCATGGTTGTAGACTGATGAAATTACTGACCGGGACACCGGGACATAATTGACAACCGGGACACAGGGACACAGGGAATATAAATGACGACCGGGACACAGGGACAGAGCTACAACTGGGACACTGGGGGGCTCAGGGGGGATATATAAATGGCGACCAGGACACAGGGAATGTTCGATAAGCAATCACCATCAAGAAAGCTCAAGGGCAATCATTAGAATAATGAGGTATAGATCTGAATACGAATTGTTTTTCCCATGGACAACCGGGACACAAATGACGACCGGGACACAGGGAATATAAATGACGACCGGGACACTCATAGATAAATTACAGACCAGGACACCGGGACACAAATGACGACCAGGACACAGGGAATATAAATGACGACCGGGACACTCAAAGAGAAATTACAGACTGGGACACCGAGACACAAATGACGACCAGGACACACGGAATTTAAATGAGGACCGGGACACAGGGACAAAACTACAACGGGGACGCTAGGGGGCACAGAGGGGATATACAAATGACGACGGGGACGCAGGGAATGTTTGGTTAGCAATCACCATCAACAAAGCTCATGGGCAATCATTAGAATAATGACGTATAGATCTGAATACGGATTGTTTTTCCCATGGACAATTATATGTTGCATGTTCAAGAGTTGGTAAACCTGACAATCTATTTATATGCACAGACAATGGGACATGGGATATATATATATTCATTAACATCATAAGGAATAGATTTGTTATTAGGTTTAATTAGTCACAGACGTGCATGTTGCTTAGCAAATTATTTTAACGAAAGAACTAATGGTTGTTAAGCTCTTTATGTAAGCATTCACACGCTTCCATCTGCGTGTCTAGGAATTATATTAAGAAATTAGACTTGCAGTGTTGCACAATCAAAAAATATTCATTAAAGTTGCTGAATTATCCGTTATTCCAGCTGGATCAGTTATTCCATCTTTTGGAAAATAATTAGACAAAACGATCAAATTAAAAATCAAGATTCTTCCTATTAATATTTAATCGTTTAAAATTAAAATCAGCCACATACATTCAATCTAAATTACTCGCTCTTATTCGTGACATAAAACATTCAAAATTATAAAAGAACTCATCAGGAACAGCACCAGGAGACTGGTATATCAGCCAAAACAAAATTGTCTTGTTTATCGTAATAGTTTCTATCTTACCCTCAATCCAACAAGTGAAATCATCGCTCAATCCGAAATATTCTATCATCAAGAGATTCAAAGTGGCTTTTCATAGACTCCAGTTGATTTTCAATTTCAGTAAATTTTGGGGTATATTCTATAATAACAGGTTGATAGACTTACGAAACGATATTTTCATCCGAGAATTTCTTTTTCTTCAATAGTAGCTAAGCGAGTTTGCACCTCTTTCTCAATGTCGTTCTCCTCAACTTAGCCTTGGTGCAAGCAATTTCAATTTTCGTCATCGATAATCGTGCACTTCATTAGTCTTACTAGCAGCACTTCTTCTATGAGCGTCTACAATTTTTGAACCCATGGAAATATACTGCCCAATATTTTTTGTCTTCTCAAATTTTTCAAAATAGATATCGGGCATTAAATTCAGTTTAACAAATTTTTTTTAGCATTTTTCGCTCTTTTCTTTGAGGCTTCATTTTTATTTGACTCAAAATTAAGTAGGTTAATCTCCGCTAACGTCTGCTCATCTTGAGACCCATGACAATATACCAAAAATTTCCAACCGCCTGATATCACGGAGTCTATAATTCTGACGGATGATGGAGGATACCCCGTGAATTTTTGCAAAAGCAAAATCACCCGATTCATATAAAGCGATATCAAAGAGACTTACTGGCAAGGGGGGTGTTTGAAGAGCCCTCCCCCCCTATTAACCTAAAAATCCAAGTTATCAACTATCTATCCAGTAAACAGTATATCCAAATGAGTTATCATGAAGCACTCCAATAATTCTTTTAAATTTAGCCAGGAAAGATGTAATTTTTTGGTCACTGAATTTTCTTCAATAATCAAGTATCTTTGAAACATTTCAGTATGAAAAGACATATCAGTATGAAAAACTTACCTAGAGGTAGATTGTTTTTAAAGTCAACAATTTATTACCATTTGAAGTTACAACAGTATTTGAAAATGTTTTTTTTTTCTAAGAACCCAAAACAAGCTGAAGTCTAACTATGAAATAAGTTTGAAACATAAATTTGTTTCTGTAGCTTAGCTTTGGGAGAAACATTTAATTGGAACTGAAAATTTGAAGTTTTTAGGAAATAGAAACGGAGCTGATGTCATCATAAGTCGATAAGTCTGTTGGATTGTAGCCTCAGTGGTACCAACAACATCACCAATGACCTTCCGAGAGCATGGATTATTAGATGCCTGAGACGCCATGTAAATAGCAGCTGCAGCAACAGATATCGGTGATCGTCCTGGCACAATATCTAACTCCATAGCTTTTTCTGCAATATGATGAGCAGATATCTGAACCGAGTAGGGCAAACCAAGGCTGTTACAAAACCGTGCTATAAAGTCCCCGGGAGTATTCAAATTAAGAGTGATCGATAGATTGCTTACAATCCGCTTAAACTCTCGTTTAATTTCTTTTATACTAACGCTTGAAACAGCACATAATTCTTTAAAAGTCCGTGGGTTCCCTTGTTGCCGAAAGGCAATGTATAAACAAGCCGAAGCAATAGCATTATTGGACCTTCCTTTTAATGATTTTCCACCATGAAACCTTTTAAAAAGGCTCCCAGCTTCATCCACAGTAGTTCTTGGTAAATGGAGTTTATCAGCCATTTCCTCAAGGCTCTTTTGAGCGGTCTTCAAAGCTCGATCGGAGCTACTCATCTGGCTGATATTATATTTTGCATAATCTAATTTACCAAACGAGCCGGGACCAGCAGGGCCAATCATTGTGAACAGGCCATGGCCTTCAAAAAGAAGATTCTCCGGACCACCGTTTGGTGGTCCGGATTCTACCTTTGAATGTGAAATGAAATAGAAATACATACTGATATGAAATAAAACTCATACCATTCTTTCACATCATTCGATACCGTATATTCTTAATGAAATAGAGGTTCCTACTGCTATGAAATGAAATACATACCATTTTTTCACGTCATTCTATACCATACATTCTTTCACACCATTTTATATATGATTCAATACCATACATTGTTTGTGAAATAAAGATATCTACTAATGTGAAACGAAATAGGGTTTTTTGTTTATGAAATAGTATTGCCGATTGAGATCAGGATGCTGTGGCCCAACAAAGATTTTAATGACTGGCATTATACTTTGGCTCAGGCTGTTTTTCTAAAACAAATACGCTTTTTCAGAAAATTTGTAGACATATTTCCTCACTGGGATTTGAAGGACCGTTGGAACAATATATTAAAGACTACGTCTTTTCAGGGCGTCGGTAGTGTGTCCAAAATTTGGATTGAAACCCCTCTATAAAATGTTGGGTATTTGTATTGCCTTCAAAAAATTATATACATTGAAAATTTGTTCTACAGTTATCTCTATAAAAGTGCTACATACAGTGGAAATACAATGGAAAGTTGCAGGAAACTGTAATTTTTATTTAGTTTAATTTTTTTTTTTTACTCAGGTTCATTTTTATGAATACATTTTCCTTGACAAAAGAACTTTCATTGTTTACGTAGAACCCAAATGTTCAATAAGAAAAAGAATGTTCGTTCTTGATTTGTGAGGCACCTGAAAAGCCCTCCTAAACATTACTTTTGGGTTTCTCTTCAGGCCCAACCAATACTATTAAAAAAGGTCCCATTAAAACTAAGTTGTTTTTTTTTAGATATTCAGCAGTCAAGATAACAAGTGCGTTTTTCTTGGAAATCTCTTATGTATAAGAAATGAAAAATTACAAGGTATGGCAAACACACCCTTTAACAACATCCATGCATAGATTTAACTTGTGATTAGTAGAGTAAAAAAGAGAAGGTTCAACGGACAGATACTGAAACATAAAAAAAGCATTAAAAATAAAGATACAAAAGACGATGTGAGACACACAAAAAGAGAAAATAAGGAAAACAAATCAAACAAGAATCATATGTGCACACACAAATGAAAGCGGCCTCATTAACAAGAACCAGAAACTTCAAAACGAATCCTACCCAGAGACCTTAGAATACCAGACGCCAAATAACGCTATATTAATCGATCTCCGTCCTTCTTTTCTTCATGAGCCGAATACCCCTTATGAGTAAAATTTTCAATAGTAGTTAGAACTCAACAATAGTTAAATAAAGCTCAATAATTCTACCCAGAGAAAAACTAAAATCATCACGGATTTCTGGACGTAATTTTAACAACATTTGGGATCAAGTACTATAAGGTCTTTGCGTCTACCATCAATCTGCTTTGTTTACCATCAATCTTTTACTTTCTCTTTCTCTTTTACTTTGTTTACCATCAATCTGCAACAGTATCATAGGTTTTTTGTAAACATTTTATTTTTCTATTAAAAAACTAAAAGGATCACAAGTTCAGTTGAGATTTTGTCCAAGATAACTTCGATCTTCGATTCGAAATAGTTCGAAGCTTTAAGTCTTCAGCATTTAGGCTTATATAAACAGCCAGCAAGTTTGTCTAAAGCACAACGAATCTCAGAAAACTTACAAAACAAATTACAAAAGAATATGAAGATCAAAAATAATTCGATTACATATTTGGATGTGGTATACTAAAGATTGCGCTGAGTAATTTCCTTTTTATTTAGAATATTTAATTATATATATTATGGTCACATAATTATCTTAATTTAATATTAAATTTCATTGCAGTTTGGATTTATTTTTAAGTTAAAATATTTTATTTTCTAAGGTAAAATACTCCTTCCTCGGCTTCAAAAAGCGCTAAACAAAATTTTTACGCAAAAACTCTGAAAAATCCAAATTTTGAGGCAAACTTTTTTCACAAATCCATGTGATATAAGTTCACGCAAACTTCTTTAAAAAAAAAGGCCTTTACTCTGATTGACCAACATAAGCAAAGAGTCATATGCCTCAAAATCTATTTCAGTGAAAATTGAATGGAACCCCAATGCTTTAGAATAGCGTAGCTTTCTATCTATAAATATTATCCCAATATTGTTCAGCATTCACAAAAAAATGAATTTATTCTCTCTCAATTGACCATAGTCAGATTGAGACACCATTCCAAAAAAGACTCCATTCCCCTAGGAATATAAATTACCAAACAAGTTTAAAAGGCTAACAGAGGCCATAACAGTGAGAACATGCAGGGTATCAAAAAGTAAACCCTGATTCCATTTTATGCATTTGAATCAGATATCAAAATTTTGGAAAAAAAGGTTATAATGTAGAACTTGCACCATAAGAAAATCAGAATGTGACCAAATGAATAAACTTGTCAGTATGTCAATGAACCCCCCCCCCCCCTCGCCCTGTTTATTCATTTTCATACGGGTCTGTCAATCAAAAAAGTAAAATAATTTGACAAATGCGTATATTAAGCTCCCAAAGTTTCAAAACTAACTTCAAGACCCTTCCTGCAACGAACACGTTATGGAAAAGTTACAAATAATCCACCCCAACGCCCAAAGAAAAAAAACAGCTAGGCGAGCACGCATTTCAAAATTTCAAATCCAAGTTTTAATCCCACCCCCGCCCTAAATATAAGAAAGGTTAGCCATAGTTAAGCGGATTTCCATTGTTTCGAGACTTGGTATCGGGCCAACAGGTAACACTTCTAACCCTTGCTAAAAAATTGTGAATATTTTCCATCACCCTACAAACTATAACTGAAAAGTTATTGCCAATTTACGGAAGCTTGCAGCAAACTCTTTTTTTACTTTCTAACATTTTGGTAATTAAATAGGTTTTTTGAACACAGGGAATAAAATTAAACAATTTTAGTCAGAATACTTTTCGGTCACCTTGTACAGTCTTTCAAGCAGAATTAGAGTTGGTTTTAACTATATACCCCTTCTCAAAATTTTCCACTCCCCTTGCCCTTTTATGTCAGTATTATTTTAATATTGGGATTTGTATTCCCCGTTTTCCTGCGTTAAAGCAGGTATGACTCATCAACAATCCGCATTTCACCCTGCCGCTTAAAAAAGTATGGCTGAAAAGATTTCAGAAAAGAGTATTAATAAAAAATCGGTTTCGAATATAAAAAATATAGTCGTTACAATACAAAAATACCTAGCCTTCTAAAAATCTGCCTTCTTCTTTTACCGTATTTTTCGGTACATAAGTTACCTAAAAAGGGAGCATTTTTACATTCAGTAGGAAGAGCCAAAAAGTGTCACTGTTCATGGGAAAAAGTAGGTCAAGTCTTAAAAAACCATATAATTCGACAATAGCATATACGTACAAATACGTTGCGTATGCGCACAAATGGCGTAATACGTTGAAACATAGACAATACTTGGGAACACAATAGTATTGAAGTAACATTTTCCATCCAAGTTTTATCCCTATTTTGCTTGAGTGAGCCCCAGAAAACAGGAAACTAAGTTTCGTTCAAAACCAATGTGTTCATCATCTTTAACATCTGAGATTCCAAATAATTTAATCAAGTCATTAAAAAAAAAGACAACTAAATTTCACTGGAAAAGGTACTTACGCTAGGGAAGTTTTTGCCCCTAAAAACTTCGTAATTTTTATTTTCTTCTTATAATTCAAATATTTTTACGTATTTTAGAAATTCTTGCACACGTGTCTATGCTAGAGTAATAATTTTTGAAACACGTTGCAATTCAATAATTCCAAAAACGCCATCCCGAGTTTGGAATTCTAAGATTTCAAAAAGAGGTAAATTTTGTTTACATCCATTATCCAGGCATAATTTTCAAATTTGTAGGACGTGAGCTTTAGTTTATATGTTATGGGAAAGATGGGGAAAATTATTTGTCACAAATAAAAAATAATAATAAAAAGAGCATAAGAGCAAAAATATGCAAAAATATAATGTTACGAAAATATTAAAGAAAAAGGGTTTCCAACGACATTATAGTCCGAAATGATTCTTGAATTTAAAGGTTTGCAGTCTGAACCCTAGAAAAAACCGATCAACCAGTTTTCAGTTTCCAGATATTCAAAAAAGAAAAAAGAAATCTGAAAGGGGATACAGAGTATACGGTTTTAAAACAAACTTCTAGGCTTATTGCAACTTCAAGTCCTGATATATCCCTTGTTTTAAAGGAACCAGGTTCAAAACTGAATTATACAGATTATTTCTAATCCAATGATTAATATTACACTGATAAATACCAGTCTGTCCTCTTTACAGATATGTCACTTGTTTGGAAATATTGAAGCTAAGAAAAAGGCAAGAAAAAAGAATAAGAAAAGAATAATAACAAGTGATTGTCTATTTGTGGTGCCTATTAATGATATGTGAGAGACTCACATATCATTAATAGGTCGTTACTATTTTTAAATGGCACCACAATAGTTAGAAAAATAAAAAATAAAACGGAAAAAAGAACCGCCAAAGTTTACTTAAACACTGAAAAAGGCGGAATGTAGAAAACAAGAACAGAACAATCACGGTAAAGGAGAAAAGTTGCCAATTGATAGCTGCTCAACACTGCACGACTCCAACTATGGAAATAAAAAGCACAGCACATATGCAAAGCCGCCTTCTTTGAAAGCAAAAGTTTTTACAATTTCTTATCACGTCATTTGATCTTTCAAGTCTGTTGAGTCTGGGCGCCTTTCCGTTATGGTTGAAAGCAATGCCTTAAACTCTCTTTCAAGCAGCTGACGGGCCTGGAAAAAACTTATCAATTTACTGCTTCTCAAGTGATTTCATGAGTAGTTAAACATGTTTTTGTTTACTTTTATTTGAATTATAATGGAATATAAGTGGTCATCAGGTCATGGCTAATTATAGAAAAAGCCAATACAAATAGTCCGATTAAGTGAGAAGCAAATTAAAATAAGGTCTTTGTGCCCTAATGGGTGCTCGGCAATACAATCAGACAGAAAGATTGGTTGTGTGCCCACTATCATCGTAAACCTGTTTCAGAGCAGACTCTAAAAGCAGAACCAAGAAGAAACAACTCTGTTAGGTACTTTATGCCCCATGACAATGGAAACAAGAAGAAAGTTTGTCTAAAATTTGTTTGTGCAACCCTTGATCTTGGGGAGTTTAATGTCAGAAATGCAGCTAAGAACAATGATCTGGGATTTTCTCGAAGAAAGGATAATAAATCAGAACTTTACAATAAGATACCTGGGGATGTCTATAAGCATGCAAAAAAGTGGTTAAAAGACTTACCGGCTGTAGAATCTCAATACTGTCGTTCTTCTACAACCGAAAGGTATCTGCCTCAAAACTTCAAAAATAAGTCGAAACTGTTCCGGCTGTACACCAAACCCTGCAGAAAATCTAAAAAGCCCATCCTTTTGCGTGGAACCTTCATGAACATCCTCAATGAGTTTGACTCCAGTTTCCATAAGTCGAGGAAGGATAAGTGCGTGCTCTGTGAAATGGTGCAGTCTGCCCAGAATATGACAGGAAGTGAAAAGTTGGCTTACACGAACCACTTAATAGAGAAGAAGGCAACCAGGCACTATACGGAAGCCACCCGCTAACATGCTGAAGCTGACCAGTCTCAAGTTGATGCGTGTTTGATCTAGAAAAAGTACTTAGCACACCACACGGAGAAGGAATGTTGATTGGATTCTCTATAAAATATGCTTGCTACAATTTTTCAGTTTACGAGAATGTGACTAAGAATGGATACTACTTCTTCTGGGAGCAAAAAAACGGAAACTGAAGGGCAAACGAAATAGAAACTTGTCTTTTGCGGTGGAATAGAGAAGTTGATAGTAGAAGTACTGTCAGGACAGTATGCCTGTCCTGTGACAGTTGGGGTGATCAAAACAGAAACCGCCAAATGCTTGCGAGGCTCTTTTCAACTCTTCAGCACTGTAAAACATACAAATAATTGAGCTGAATTTCCTTCTTTCGGGTCATTCGCTAAAGACTATAAAAATAAGTTGTTTGTCTGTTGACTGACGTCATGTTTGTGTGTCGACTGACGTCATGTTTGCCGACTGACGTCATTATAAGGATTTAGCTGTGTGTCGTCATGAAGTTGTTTGTCAACTGACGTTATGTTTGTAGACTGACGAAATTACAGACCGGGACAAAAATGACGACCGGGGCACTCAAAGAGAAATTACAGACTGGGACACCGGGACACGAATGACGACCGGGACACAGGGAATATAAATGACGACCGGGACACAGGGACACAACTACAACGGGAACGCCGGGGGGGCACAGGGGGGATATATAAATGCCGACCGGGACACAGGGAATGTTCGATTAGCAATCACCATCAACAAAGCTCAAGGGCAATCATTATAATAATGAGGTATAGATCTGAATACGGATTGTTTTTCCCATGGAAAATTATATGTTCCATGTTCAAGAGTCGGTAAACCTGACAATCTATTTATATGCACAGACAATGGGACAGCGAAGAATGTTGTATATTTGCAAGTTTTACAAACATATATATCTATATATATATATATATATATATATATATATATATATATATATATGTATATATATATAAAAAGTTGTCTGTGTGTCGAGTGACGTCATGTCATCAGGTCGCCATGTTCATTATGACGATGACGTCATTAAATGTATTTAAGACATTCGTTCACGGAAAAATGTTTAATTGTAAAATGACTGAAGAACCTACAATGTCAACAGCCGAGGAAGCTGCTCAAAGAGTCTATGCCAAAAAACTTGCTGCTGATAGAGAAAGTAAGAAAAGGAAGCGTGCCGAGGAATCACAAGAGCAACGCGAAACCAGACTTGCTGCTAAAAGAGAATGTGAAAAAAGAAGGCGTGCCGAGGAATCACAAGAACAGCAAGAAAACAGGCTTGCGGCGGATAGAGAAAGTAAGAACAGAAAGCGTGCTGAGGAATCACAAGAACAACGCGAAACCAGACTTGCTGCTAAAAGAGAAAGTGAAAAAAGAAGGCGTGCCGAGGAATCAGAAGAACAGCAAGAAAACAGGCTTGCGGCTGATAGAGAAAGTAAGAAAAGAAAGCTTGCCGAGGAATCACAAGAGCAACCTGAAAATTATCGCCTGGCATTCAGGTACAGCCCAGTCGATGATTATAGCTTGAGTAGATGTGTTCAAATCGGGACTATGTCTAAAATTTGTCCCTATTGCAAGGCCTTGAAATTCAATGGTGAAACAATTGGAATGTGTTGCGCCTCAGGAAAAGTTAAACTTCCTCTATTGGCGGCACCACCAGAGCCATTGAAGAATTTGCTTACTGGAACTACGTCAGAATCTAAGCGCTTTTTATCACAGATCAGAAAATATAACTAAAGTTTCCAAATGACGTCGTTAGGTGCCCAAATCGAAAATCCAGATCAATTTATGCCTACTTTCAAAGTAAAAGGGCAAATTTATCATAGAGCAGGGTCCCTTCTACCATTCTCATGCGAGAATCATAAATTTTTACAATTGTACTTCATCAGTGATAGAAATTCTGAATTGAATGCACGTTGCGAAATTTCTCCCAACGTTGAAAGGACAATCGTTTCCCAATTGCAACATCTTTTCCACGAAAATAATAATCTAGTGCGTCTGTTCAAAACAGCCATCGATTTGATGGCTACTGATACGCATAAAATTGTTATTTCTGCTGACAAAACGCCTCCTGGCCAACATGTGCGTAGATACAATACTCCAACTATCGACGAAGTGGCAATTGTTATGGTCGGTGATCAGTTTTTACCCCGAGATATTATTCTTCATAAGCGAAACGCTCAGTTGGTAAGAATTACTGAAACTCATCGATGCTATGATGCCCTACAATATCCTATTATTTTTTGGGATGGAGCCGACGGCTATCATATATCTATATTGTCGACTGACGAAATTACAGACCGGGACATCGGGACAAAAATGACGACCGGGACACCGGGACATAGGGAATGTTAATGACGACCGGGACACTCAAAGAGAAAGAGACCGGGACACAAGGAATGTTCGATTAGCAATCACCATCAACAAAGCACCGGGACACAAATGACGACCGGGACACAGGGAATATAAATGACGACCAGGACACTCAAAGAGAAATTACAGACCGGGACACCGGAACACAAATGACGACCGGGACACCGGGACACAGGGAATATAAATGACGACTGCGACACTCAAAGAGAAATTACAGACTGGGACACCGGGACACAAATGACGACCAGGACACAGGAAAAAAACAACAACGGGGACGCCGGGGGGCACAGGGGGAAACAGGGAAACAACAACAACGGGGACGCCTGGGGGCACAGGGGGATATATTAATGACGACGGGGACACAGGGAATGTTCGATTAGCAATCACCATCAACAAAGCTCAAGGGCAATCATTAGAATAATGAGGTATAGATCTGAATACAGATTGTTATTCCCATGGACAATTATATGTTGCATGTTCAAGAGTCGGTAAACCTGACAATCTATTTATATGCACAGACAATGGGACAGCGAAGAATGTTGTATATTCGCAAGTTTTACGTAGTTAAATATATATATATATATATATATATATATATATATATATATATATATATATATATATATATATATATATATATATATATATATATATATATATATATATATTCACAAGTGGGACAAAGGGACACAACTACAATGGCGCGTAACTAATATGGCGCGTAACGACTTACGCGCGCGGGGGGGCTTGGATTTGGGGCGAAGCGCCTCTCCCACTAGGTGTTGGGGTGGCGCGAAGCGCCACCCCAACAGCTAGTATATATATATATATATATATATATATATATATATTTATATATATATATATATATATATATATATATAAATTTATATATATATATATATATATATATATATATATATATATATATATATATATATATATATATATATATATATATATATATATATCTATATATTCACAGGTGGGACACAGGGACACAACTAATCACCATCAACAAAGCTCAAGGGCAATCATTAGAATAATGAGGTATAGATCTGAATACGGATTGTTTTTCCCATGGACAAATATATATTGTATGTTCAAGAGTCGGTAAACCCGACAATCTATTTATATGCACAGACAATGGGACAGCGAAGAATGATGTATATTCGCAAGTTTTACGTAGTTAAAAACATATATATATATCTATCTATATTCACGGGTGGGACACAGGGACACAACTACAATGGTGCGTAACTAATATGGCGCGTAACGACTTACGCAAGGGGGGCTTGGGGGGCGCGAAGCGCCACCCCAACAGCTAGTATCTATATAAAAATAAGTTTTTTGTTTGTGTGTGTGTGTTGAATGACGTCATGTCTGTGTGTCGACTGACGTCATTGTAAGGATTGAGAATTATGCCGTCATGAAGTTTGTAGACTTCATGATTGTAGACTGACGAAATTACAGACCGGGACACCGGGCCACAAATGACAACCGGGACACAGGGACACAGGGAATATAAATGACAACCGGGACACAGGGACACAGCTACAACTGGGACGCTGGGGGGCACAGGGGGGATATATAAATGGCGACCAGGACACAGGGAATGTTCGATTAGCAATCACCATAAAGAAAGCTCAAAGGCAATTATTAGAATAATGAGGTATAGATCTGAATACGAATTGTTTTTCCCATAGACAACCGGGACACAAATGACGACCGGGACACAGGGAATATAAATGACGACCGGGACACTCATAGATAAATTACAGACCGGGACACCGGGACAAAAATGACGACCGGGACACAGGGAATATAAATGACGACCGAGACTCAAAGAGAAATTAAAGACTGGGACACCGGGACACAAATGACGACCAGGACACAGGGAATTTAAATGACGACCGGGACACAGGGACAAAACTACGGATTGTTTTTCCCATGGACAATTATTTGTTGCATGTTCAAGAGTCGGTAAACCTGACAATTTATTTATATGCACAGACAATGGGACATGGGATATATATATTCATTAACATATCACATATCATTAAAACTCGATTTGAGGGGCTGGATTAACTCAAGAAACTCGAGAAAGGACTAAAAAATGATATCTTTTGTGTCGATTTGACAACTACTAACTTTTGAATTTCGATTTGTTTGAGTTTTTATATTTCTGACTTTATTTGTCTCCCTCAATCACCCTTAATCTTTAATTCTCACGCAGAGAGTTGGTGATGCCTTTGCCAGCTTATGCCTTCGATGCCTGTTGTGATTATGCCCATACTGGATATACTACAGCAACTTTTGCAATATCGAATTTTAAAGTCAAAGCTTGAAGCCACTACTTTCCCATATTCTCAACGACAAAAGAAATTAAACTTCAATGAACAAGTTTTAAAATAAGAGGTACCTTTGAATGTGAAATGAAATAGAAATACCTACTGATATGAAATAAAATTCATACCATTCTTTCACATCATTCCATACCGTATATTCTTAATGAAATAGAGGTTCCTACTGCTATGAAATGAAATACATACCATTTTTTCACGTCATTCTATACCATACATTCTTTCACACCATTTTATATATGATTCAATACCATACATTGTTTGTGAAATAAAGATGTCTACTAATGTGAAACAAAATAGGGTTTTTTGTTTATGAAATAGTATTGCCGATTGAGATCAGGATACCGTGGCCCAACAAAGATTTTAATGACTGGCATTAGACTTTGGCTCAGGCTGTTTTTCTAAAACAAATACGCTTTTTCAGAAAATTTGTAGACATATTTCCTCACTGGGATTTGAAGGACCGTTGGAACAATATATTAAAGACTACGTCTTTTCAGGGCGTCGGTAGTGTGTCCAACATTTTGATTGAAACCCCTCTATAAAATTTTGGGTATTTGTATTGCCTTCAAAAAATTATATACATTGAAAATTTGTTCTACAGTTATCTCTATAAAAGTGCTACATACAGTGGAAATACAATGGAAAGTTGCAGGCAACTGTAATTTTTATTTAGTTTAATTTTTTTTTTTTTACTCAGGTTCATTTTTATGAATACATTTTCCTTGACAAAAGAACTTTCATTGTTTACGTAGAACCCAAATGTTCAATAAGAAAAAGAATGTTCGTTCATGATTTGTGAGGCACCTGAAAAGCCCTCCTAAACATTACTTTTGGGTTTCTCTTCAGGCCCAACCAATACTATTAAAAAAGGTCCCATTAAAACTAAGTTTGTTTTTTTTAGATAATCAGCAGTCAAGATAACAAGTGCGTTTTTCTTGGAAATCTCTTATGCATAAGAAATGAAAAATTACAAGGTATGGCAAACACACCCTTTAACAACATCCATGCATAGATTTAACTTGTGATTAGTAGAGTAAAAAAGAGAAGGTTCGACGGACAGATACTGAAACATAAAAAAAGCATTAAAAATAAAGATACAAAAGACGATGTGAGACACACAAAAAGAGAAAATAAGGAAAACAAATCAAACAAGTTGAATATGCGCACACACAAATGAAAGCGGCCTCACTAACAAGAACCAGAAACTTCAAAACGAATCCTACCCAGAGACCTTAGAATACCAGACGCCAAATAATGCTATATTAATCGATCTCCGTCCTTCTTTTCTTCATGAGCCGAATACCCCTTATGAGTAAAATTTTCAATAGTAGTTAGAACTCAACAATAGTTAAATAAAGCTCAATAATTCTACCCAGAGAAAAACTAAAATCATCACGGATTTCTGGACGTAATTTTAACAACATTTGGGATCAAGTACTATAAGGTCTTTGCGTCTACCTGACTAGGTTTACGACCTAAACAACTGTACGAAACAATTAAAAAAGAAGAAGAGTAGATGGGTATGCCGGGCTTCTATTGTACTCTTAAAACGAAGTTATGATTGGCAGAGAGACGAACAACGCCGGTTACAGTTAAAGACTAGAGAAACCATTGACTTAACTTGGGGAGGAGAAACCTAAATAACTGTAAAAACACAGGTACACAATCAAAAAGTCAAAAGAAAGACACGGTGGATAAGTTTAATAAAAAGGAGTTGTACCATTATATATGCTAGTTGCCCATTGTTAACATATGCAGTTTTTGATGGAAAAGGTGGTTGTGTCAGATTTGGAAAGGGCTTATTCGAACGGAGATCGAAAGTTCTAGTACCCTTTTTAAGAGTCGAAATTCGTCGGAGGGTAAATTCGATTAAAACGATTGTACCATCAATCTGCTTGAAAAATATAATGCACCAAAAGATCAAAATATTTACTAAAGATACGCTAATATATAGACAAAATATACTTTAAGAACAAAATAAAAGATTAAGATATTTTCAGAAACCAAAACAAAAGTCTTTGGTGATATATTTCATAAGAAATCCTAATTTCCTTTCAGGGGCGGGGAATGGCTTAAAACCACTTGAAACAATATAAAAGAAGAAGGCCTTAGCTAAACGTCGCTAAAAATGCAACATATTAATAATATATGCGACAGAACTTAGATATTCGATTTTCGTTCTCCATTATGGCCTCAAAAGTAGAAGGCCTCAATCAAAGGTCGCTGAAAGTGCAAAATAAGAATCATATATGTGATAAAACATAGACGTTCGAATCTCTTTGTCCAGTTTGGCCTTAAAGGGAAAAGACATCAATCGAGTGTCGCTAAAAGTGCAACTTATGAATAATATATGAGACAAAATATGGATATTTGATTCTCGTTCTACAGTGTGGCCTCCACATATGATATTGAGAGAGAAGGACTAATCATATTTGAAACCAATACTAATGAATTCTTAGAAAATAAATAATTGGCACCGCGGACAAAGTAAAAAAGAGGATAGGCATAGTACACAGAGAAGGCAAATAATCTCCATCATGGTTTTTTTGCTTTTCTTGCTAATAAGTAGGATCTATCAAACCGTTGAATCATTTAACGGTCTAACGTTACCGCATCGCAAACAACGTCTAACGTTTAGACTATTACCACATCCAAAAAACCGTTTTTTCTTCAGGAGAGGAAATGTCGCGGCGAATAGTTCCCTCTTTTGTTATTTCTATTGTGGGCGGTGCTATTCTACCCGCTTCGTGGATGAATCCTACTTAAAAAGTACAAAAACTTTAATAGTCCCCTTGGGAGGTTTTCTCCAAGTAGCAACAGTATCATAGGTTTTTCGTAAACATTTTATTTTTCTATTAAAAAACTAAAAGGATCAAAAGTTCAGTTGAGATTTTATCCAAGATAACTTCGATCTTCGATTCGAAATAGTTCGAAGCTTTAAGTCTTCAGCATTTAGGCTGATAAAGACAGTCAGCAAGTTTGTCTAAAACACAACGAATCTCAGAAAACTTACAAAACAAATTACAAAAGAATATGAAGATCAAAAATAATTCGATTACATATTTGGATGTGGTATACTAAAGATTGCGCTGAGTAATTTCCTTTTTATTTAAAATATTTAATTATATATATTATGGTCATAAAATTATCTTAATTTAATATTAAATTTCATTGCAGTTTGGATTTATTTTTAAGTTAAAATATTTTATTTTCTATGTTAAAACACTCCTTTCTCGGCTTCAAAAAGCGCTAAACAAAATTTTTACGCAAAAACTCTGAAAAATCCAAATTTTGAGGCAAATTTTTTTCACAAATCCATGTGATATAAGTTCACGTAAACTTCTTGTAAAAAAAAAGGCCTTTACTCTGATTGACCAACATAAGCAAAGAGTCATATACCTCAAAATATATTTCAGAGAAAATTGAATGGAACCCCAATGCTGTAGAATAGCGTAGCTTTCTATCTATAAATATTATCCCAATATTGTTCAGCATTCACAAAAAAATGAATTTATTGCCTCTCAATTGACCATAGTCAGATTGAGACACCATTCCAAAAAAGACTCCATTCCCCTAGGAATATAAATTACCAAACAAGTTTAAAAGGCTAACAGAGGCCATAACAGTGAGAACATGCATGGTATCAAAAAGTAAACCCTGATTCCATTTTATGCATTTGAATCAGACATCAAAATTTTGGAAAAAAAGGTTATAATGTAGAACTTGCACCATAAGAAAATCAGAATGTCACCAAATGAATAAACGTGTCAGTATGTCAATGAACTCCCCCCCCCCCTCGCCCTGTTTATTCATTTTCATACGGGTCTGTCAATCAAAAAAGTAAAATAATTTGACAAATGTGTATCTTAAGCTCCCAAAGTTTCAAAACTAACTTAAAGACCCTTCCTGCAACGAACACGTTATGGAAAAGTTACAAATAATCCACCCCAACCCCCAAAGAAAAAGAACAGCTAGGCGAGCACGCATTTCAAAATTTCAAATCCAAGTTTTAATCCCATCCCCGCCCTAAATATAAGAAAGGTTAGCCATAGTTAAGCGGATTTCCATTGTTTCGAGACTGGGTATCGGGCCAACAGGTACCACTTCTAACCCTTGCTAAAAAATTGTGAATATTTTCCATCACCCTACAAGCTATAACTGAAAAGTTATTGCCAATTTACGGAAGCTTGCAGCAAACTCTTATTTTAATTTCTAATATTTTGGTAATTAAATAGGTTTTTTGAACACAGTGAATAAAATTAAACAATTTTAGTCAGAATACTTTTCGGTCACCTTGTACAGTCTTTCAAGCAGAATTAGAGTTGGTTTTAACTATATGGCTGAAAAGATTTTAGAAAAGAGTATTAATAAAAATTCGGTTTCGAAGAATAAAAAATATAGTCGTTACAATACAAAAATACCTAGCCTTCTAAAAATTCTTCTTTTACTGTATTTTTCGGTACATAAGTTACCTAAAAAGGGAGCATTTTTACATTCAGTAGGAGGTGCCAAAACGTGTCACTGTTAATGGGAAAAAGTAGGTTAAAAAACCATATAATTCGACAATAGCATATACGTACAAATACGTTGCGTATGCGCACAAATGGCGTAATACGTTGAAACATATGCAATACTTGGGAACACAATAGTATTGAAGTAACATTTTCCATCCAAGTTTTATCCCTATTTTGCTTGAGTGAGCCCCAGAAAACAGGAAACTAAGTTTCGTTCAAAACCAATGTGTTCATCATCTTCAACATCTGAGATTCCAAATAATTTAATCAAGTCATTAAAAAAAAAGACAACTAAATTTCACTGGAAAAGGTACTTACGCTAGGGAAGTTTTTCTCCCTAAAAATAATTCTCCCTAATTATGGGAGTTTTTCTCCCATAATTTTTATTTTCTTCTTATAATTCAAATATTTTTACGTATTTTAGAAATTCTTGCACACGTGTCTATGCTAGAGTAATAATTTTTGAAACACGTTGCAATTCAATAATTCCAAAAACGTCATCCCGAGTTTGGAATTCTAAGATTTCAAAAAGAGGTAAATTTTGTTTACATCCATTATCCAGGCATAATTTTCAAATTTGTAGGACTTGAGCTTTAGTTTATTTGCTATGGGAAAGATGGTGAAAATTATTTGTCACAAATAAAAAAAATAGTAATAAGAAGAGCATAAGAGCAAAAATATGCAAAAATATAATGTTACGAAAATATTAAAGAAAAAGGGTTTCCAACGAAGTTATAGTCCGAAATGATTCTTGAATTTAAAGGTTTGCATTCTGAACCCTAGAAAAAACCGATCAACCAGTTTTCAGTTTCCAGATATTCAAAAAAGAAAAAAGAAATCTGAAAGGGGATACAGAGTACACGGTTTTAAAACAAACTTCTAGGCTCATTGCAACTTCAAATCCTGATATATCCCTTCTTTTAAAGGAACCAGGTTCAAAACTGAATTATACAGATTATTTCTAATCCAATGATTAATATTACACTGATAAATACCGGTCTGTCCTCTTTACTGATATGGCACTTGTTTGGAAATATTGAAGCTAAGAAAAAGGCAAGAAAAAAGAATAAGAAAAGAATAATACCTGATTAAAATTAGACTCCCTGCATAATGAAAATACACAAAATTAAGAAAAAAGGAACAAAAGCTAAAATGTCACAACAGAAAACAAAAGTGGCAAAAGACTCACATATCATTAATAAGTCGTTACCATTTTTAAATGGCACCACAATAGTTAGAAAAATAAAAAATAAAAACGGAAAAAGAACCGCCAAAGTTTACTTAAACACTGAAAAAGGCGGAATGTAGAAAACAAGAACAGAACAATCACGGTAAAGGAGAAAAGTTGCCAATTGATAGCTGCTCAACACTGCACGACTCCAACTATGGAAATAAAAAGCACAGCACATATGCAAAGCCGCCTTCTTTGAAAGCAAAAGTTTTTACAATTTCTTATCACGTCATTTGATCTTTCAAGTCTGTTGAGTCTGGGCGCCTTTCCGTTATGGTTGAAAGCAATGCCTTAAACTCTCTTTCAAGCAGCTGACGGGCCTGGAAAAAACTTATCAATTTACTGCTTCTCAAGTGATTTCATGAGTAGTGAAACATGTTTTTGTTTACTTTTATTTGAATTAAAATGGAATATTTGTGGTCATCAGGTCATGGCTAATTGTAGAAAAAGCCAAGACAAATAGTCCGATTAAGTGAGAATCAAATTAAAATAAGGTCTTTGTGCCCTAATGGGAGCTCAGCAATACAATCAGACAGAAAGATTGGTTGTGTGCCCACTATCATCGTAAACCTGTTTCAGAGCAGACTCTAAAAGCAGAACCAAGAAGAAACAACTCTGTTAGGTACTTTATGCCCCATGACAATGGAAACAAGAAGAAAGTTTGTCTAAAATTTTTTTTGTGCAACCCTTGATCTTGGGGAGTTTAATGTCAGAAATGCAGCTAAGAACAATGATCTGGGATTTTCTCGAAGAAAGGATAATAAATCAGACCTTTACAATAAGATACCTAGGGATGTCTATAAGCATGCAAGAAAGTGGTTAAAAGACTTACCGGCTGTAGAATCTCATTACTGTCGTTCTTCTACAACCGAAAAGTATCTGCCTCAAAACTTCAAAAATAAGTCGAAACTGTTCCGGCTGTACACCAAACCCTGCAGAAAATCTAAAAAGCCCATCGTTTTGCGTGGAACCTTCATGAACATCCTCAACGAGTTTGACTCCAGTTTCTATAAGTTGAGGAAGGATAAGTCGAGGCGTGCTCTGTGAAATGGTGCAGTCTGCCCATAATATGACAGGAAGTGAAAAGTTGGCTTACACGAACCACTTAATAGAGAAGAAGGCAACCAGGCACTATACGGAAGCCACCCGCTAACATGCTGAAGCTGACCAGTCTCACGTTGATGCGTGCTTTGATCTAGAAAAAGTACTTAGCAAACCACACGGAGTAGGAATGTTGATTGGATTCTCTCGAAAATATGCTTGCTACAATTTTTCAGTTTACGAGAATGTGACTAAGAATGGATACTACTTCTTCTGGGAGCAAAAGAACGGAAACTGAAGGGCAAACAAAATAGAAACTTGTCTTTTGCGGTGGAATAGAGAAGTTGATAGTAAAAGTACTGTCAGGACAGTAAGCCTGTCCTGTGACTGCTGGGGTGATCAAAACAGAAACCGCCAAATGCTTGCGAGGCTCTATTCAACTCTTCAGCACTGTAAAACATACAGATAATTGAGCTGAATTTCCTACTTTCGGGTCATTCGCTAATGACTATAAAAATAGGTTGTTTGTCTGTTGACTGACGTCATGTTTGTGTGTCGACTGACGTCATGTTTGTCGACTGACGTCATTATAAGGATTTAGCTGTATGTCGTCATGAAGTTGTTTGTCGACTGACGTTATGTTTGTCGACTGACGAAATTACAGACCGGGACAAAAATGACGACCTTGGCACTCAAAGAGAAATTACAGACTGGGACACTGGGACACAAATAAAGGCCGGGACACAGGGAATATAAATGACGACCGGGACACAGGGACACAACTACAACGGGGACGCCGGGGGGCACAGGGGGTATATATAAATGCCGACCGGGACACAGGGAATGTTCGATCAGCAATCACCATCAACAAAGCTCAAAGGCAATCATTATAATAATGAGGTATAGATCTGAAGACGGATTGTTTTTCCCATGGAAAATTATATGTTGTATGTTCAAGAGTCGGTAAACCTGACAATCTATTTATATGGACAGACAATGGGACAGCGACATTCGCAAGTTTTACAAACATATATATATATAGTATATCTATATATATAAAAATAAGTTGTCTGTCTGTGGATGTGTGGATGGATGTGTGGATGGATGTGTCAGGTGACGTCATGTTTCGGCTGACGTCATGAAATTAGTTGCCGTCATTTTTGCTTTGAAGGTGACGTCATTCAAGTTATATAAGACATATGTTCGCCGTCATGTTTCGGCTGACGTCATGAAATTAGCTGCCATCATTTTTGCTTTGAAGGCATCATTTTTGCTTTGAAGGCGTGACGTCATTCAAGTTATATAAGACGGATGTTCGTGTAGAATTCTATTAATGCTTAAGTTTATAATGACTGATGAAGATGCTCAAAGAGTCTATGCCAGAAAACTTGCTGGTGATAGAGAAAGTCAGAAAAGAAAGCGTGCCGAGGAACTACCAGAGCAACGCGAAAGCAGACTTGCTGCTAAAAGAGAAAGTGAAAAAAGAAAGCATGCCGAGGAACTACCAGAGCAACGCAGAAGCAGACTTGCTGCTAAAAGAGAATGTGAAAAAAGAAAGCATGCCGAGGAACTACCAGAGCAACGCAGAAGCAGACTTGCTGCTAAAAGAGAATGTGAAAAAAGAAAGCATGCCGAGGAACTACCAGAGCAACGCGAAAGCAGACTTGCTGCTAAAAGAGAAAGTGAAAAAAGAAAGCATGCCGAGGAACTACCAGAGCAACGCAGAAGCAGACTTGCTGCTAAAAGAGAATGTGAAAAAAGAAAGCATGCCGAGGAACTACCAGAGCAACGCAGAAGCAGACTTGCTGCTAAAAGAGAATGTGAAAAAAGAAAGCATGCCGAGGAACTACCAGAGCAACGCGAAAGCAGACTTGCTGCTAAAAGAGAAAGTGAAAAAAGAAAGCATGCCGAGGAACTACCAGAGCAACGCAGAAGCAGACTTGCTGCTAAAACAGAATGTGAAAAAAGAAGGCGGGCCGAGGAATTACAAGAACAGCAAGAAATCAGGCTTGCTGCTGATAGAGAAAGTAAGAAAAGAAAGCGTGCCGAGGAATCAAAAGACCAGCAGGAAATCAGGCTTGCTGCTGATAGAGAAAGTAAGAAAAGAAAGCGTGCCGAGGAATCAGAGCAATCTGAAAGTTATCGCCTGGCATTCAGGTACAACCCAGTCGATGATTATAGCTTGAGTAGCTGTGTTCAAATCGGGAAGCAGACTTGCTGCTAAAAGAGAATGTGAAAAAAGAAAGCATGCCGAGGAACTACCAGAGCAACGCGAAAGCAGACTTGCTGCTAAAAGAGAAAGTGAAAAAAGAAAGCATGCCGAGGAACTACCAGAGCAACGCAGAAGCAGACTTGCTGCTAAAAGAGAATGTGAAAAAAGAAAGCATGCCGAGGAACTACCAGAGCAACGCAGAAGCAGACTTGCTGCTAAAAGAGAATGTGAAAAAAGAAAGCATGCCGAGGAACTACCAGAGCAACGCGAAAGCAGACTTGCTGCTAAAAGAGAAAGTGAAAAAAGAAAGCATGCCGAGGAACTACCAGAGCAACGCAGAAGCAGACTTGCTGCTAAAACAGAATGTGAAAAAAGAAGGCGGGCCGAGGAATTACAAGAACAGCAAGAAATCAGGCTTGCTGCTGATAGAGAAAGTAAGAAAAGAAAGCGTGCCGAGGAATCAAAAGACCAGCAGGAAATCAGGCTTGCTGCTGATAGAGAAAGTAAGAAAAGAAAGCGTGCCGAGGAATCAGAGCAATCTGAAAGTTATCGCCTGGCATTCAGGTACAACCCAGTCGATGATTATAGCTTGAGTAGCTGTGTTCAAATCGGGACAATGTCCAAAATTTGTCCCTATTGCAAGGCCTTGAAATTCAATGGTGAAACAGTGGGAATGTGTTGCGCCTCAGGAAAAGTTAAACTTCCTCTATTGGCTGCACCACCAGAGCCATTGAAGACTTTCCTTACTGGAACTACGTCAGAATCTAAGCGTTTTTTGTCAAAAATCAGACAATACAACTCATGTTTCCAAATGACGTCGTTTGGAGCCCAAATCGAAAATCCAGATCAATTTATGTCTACTTTTAAAGTAAAAGGGCAAATTTATCATAAAGCAGGGTCCCTTCTACCATTATTAGGCGAGAATCATAAATTTTTACAATTGTACTTCATCAGTGATAGAAATTCTGAATTGAATGCACGTTGCGAAATTTCTCCCAACGTTGAAAGGACAATCGTTTCCCAATTGCAACATCTTTTCCACGAAAATAATAATTTAGTGCGTCTGTTCAAAACAGCCATCGATTTGATGCCTACTGATACTCATAAAATTGTTATTTCTGCTGACAAAACGCCTCCTGGCCAACATGTGCGTAGATACAATGCTCCGACTATCGACGAAGTGGCAATCGTTATGGTCGGTGATCAGTTTTTACCTCGAGATATTATTCTACATAAGCGAAACGCCCAGTTGTTAAGAATTGCTGAAACTCATCGATGCTACGATGCCCTACAATATCCTATCATTTTTTGGGATGGAGCCGACGGCTATCACTTTAATATTAAATTGATGAATCCATCCACTAACAAAGAAATGAATAAGAAATGCAGTGCAATGCATTATTATTCCTATAGACTAATGATTCGGCAGGATGAAGAAAATTATATTTTAAAATGCCGTGAATTGTTTCACCAATTTGTCGTGGATATGTATGCAAAAATTGAATCAGAACGTTTGCTATATATCCGCCTGAATCAGACCAAGCTCCGCTCTGAACAATACATTCATTTGCGAGATGCAGTTATAAATGACGGTAATACCACAAACGTTGGAAGATTAACAATTTTACCTTCGTCATATTCTGGCAGTCCACGTCATATGCATGAATATGCTCAAGATGCTATTGCGTATGTTCGTCTCTATGGTCGTCCAGATTTATTTATTACATTTACATGTAATCAATCTTGGGACGAGATACTGCAGCTTTTACTTCAAGGACAATCGGCGGTTCATAGGCATGACATTACGGCACGTGTCTTCCGGCAAAAGTTGAAATCACTGATAAACTACCTTGTAAAACATGAAGTGTTTGGGTCAGTGCGATGCTGGATGTACTCAGTGGAATGGCAAAAACGAGGTTTGCCACACGCACATATACTAATCTGGCTACATAAAAAAATTACTTCAAACGAAATTGATGATGTGATTTCCGCTGAAATACCTGATAAAAATGTCGATAAGGGGTTACATGATATTATTGTAAAAAATATGATACATGGACCTTGCGGTGCACTGAACGAAAATTCACCATGCATGGCCAAAGGAAGGTGCACAAAGCAATATCCTCGACTTTTAGTACCCACAACAATTACTGGCAATGATGGTTACCCACAATATAGAAGAAGATCTACTGAAGATGGCGGTAAAACAGCAATAATAAAGAAGCGTAACGGTACCACCATCGAAGTAGATAACCAGTGGGTTGTTCCATATTCCCCTTTATTATCCAAAACATTTAATGCACATATAAACGTTGAATACTGTAACTCCGTAAAGGCAATAAAATATATATGTAAATACGTCAACAAAGGCAGTGACATGGCAGTTTTTGGCTTGCAGTCCGAAATCAAAGATTTCGATGAAATCGTAGAATATCAGGCTGGAAGATACATAAGCAGTAATGAAGCTGTTTGGCGAATTCTTTCATTTCCGATACATGAACGTAGTCCAGCTGTTGTTCACTTAGCGGTACATTTACAGAATGGTCAACGTGTTTATTTCACGGAAACCAACGTGCAACAAAGAGTCCTGAATCCACCGGATACAACATTAACAGCTTTTTTTTCGCTTTGCAAAAATGATTCTTTTGCGAAAAAACTGCTGTATACTGAAGTGCCTTCGTATTACACGTGGAATACTAAAAATAAAGTATTTGAACGTCGAAAACAGGGTAAGTCAGTCGACGGCCAACCTACCATCTTCAAAGATACCACGATAGGAAGACTCTACACCGTTCACCCCAATCAACATGAATGCTTCTTTCTACGCCTGCTTTTGGTGAATGTACCCGGTCCGACATCCTTTGAGTATTTGAGGACTGTAAATGGTACTATACATGACACTTACCGTAGTGCATGCCAAGCTCTGAATTTATTGGAGAATGACCAACACTGGGATAACTGCATCAATGACGCGTGCGAAACGTCAACCCCAAGTCAAATTCGTGCATTGTTTGGCATCATTTTAACAACTTGCTCTCCATCAGCTCCTACAGAGTTATGGGAAAAATATAAGTCAAAAATGTCCGAAGATATACTTCATCGAAAACAGTTAGAGACGTCAGACATGACTTTTGATTTTACACCAGAAATTTATAACTACACTTTAGTTGTTATAGAAGATATTTGCATAAGTATGGCAAACAAACCTCTTCAGGGTTTGGGAATGCCTTCACCTAACCGTATCGCTGCTGTTTCGACATGTGTAGAATTGGATCGTGAACAAAGTTACAGTACGAGTGATCTATTGTCGTATGTACAAAATAACATTTCCAAGTTAACGTCGGAACAAAAAGACATTTATGATACGATAATGCATTGTGTCGATAACAACGTTGGAGAAATTTTCTTTTTGGATGCGCCAGGAGGTACTGGTAAAACGTTTGTGATAAAACTGATTCTGGCATCAATTCGATCTAAAAATGATATAGCGTTGGCAATTGCGTCGTCCGGAATAGCCGCAACATTGCTGCCTGGTGGAAGAACTGCTCATTCCGCTTTGAAATTGCCTCTGAACTTGCATTCTACAGAAACTCCCACGTGCAATATTTCCAAATCATCTGGGATGGGTAAAGTATTGCAGCAATGCAAACTTATTATTTGGGATGAGTGCACAATGGCACACAAAAAATCGCTCGAGGCTCTGGATCAATGCTTGAAAGATTTAAGAGGGAATTCGAAACCCTTTGGCAGCACATTAATATTGCTTGCAGGAGATTTCAGGCAAACATTACCTATAATACCTAGATCAACTCCTGCAGACGAAATGAATGCTTGCCTGAAAAATTCTAATTTATGGGCACACGTAAAAACATTAAAATTAACTACAAATATGCGTGTCCGATTGCAAAACGATGACTCTGGTCAAACATTTTCAGATCAATTGCTAGCAATGGGAAACGGAAAGCTCCCAGTAGACTCAATTTCAGGACGTATACAACTACCTGCTGATTTCTGTAATTTAGTGACGTCCAAAAATGAATTGATTGAAAATATATTTCCGAATATTCTAAAAAATTATAAAAATAATAAATGGCTAAGTGAAAGAGCGATTCTCGCACCCAAGAATATAGACGTCCACGAAATCAACAATATTGTTTTGACCAAGATTCAAGACCAGGCAGTCCTTTACAAGTCAGTCGACACAGTTTTGGAACCAAATGAAGCGGTTAATTATCCATCTGAATTTTTAAATTCCATAGATCTTTCAGGGTTTCCACCACACGTGCTACAACTAAAAATAGGCGTACCAATAATATTGTTACGTAACATAAACCCACCAAAGCTTTGCAATGGCACTCGACTTGCCGTAAAAAAAACAATGGAAAACCTAATAGAGGCCACAATCCTGACAGGGCCTTTTGAGGGTGAGGCTGTTCTTATTCCTCGCATTCCCATGATTCCAACAGATCTGCCTTTTCAATTTAAAAGATTGCAATTCCCAATTCGATTAGCATTTGCAATCACCATTAACAAAGCTCAAGGTCAATCATTAGAAAAATGTGGTATTGATCTTAATACTGATTGTTTTTCCCATGGACAATTGTACGTTGCATGTTCGAGGGTCGGTAAACCTGACAATCTATTTATATGCAGCGAGAATTGGACAGCGAAGAATGTTGTATATTCTCAAGTTTTACGAAGTTAGTTGTATTTCGGAACAGACTGTTGTATATTCACAAGTTTTACGTAGTTAATTTGTATTGTATCTATCTATCTATCTATCTATATAAAAACGAGTTGTGTGTATGCATGTTTGTTTGTTTGTAAAAAGAACGTTTGCATATGACGTCATTATTAGTACATACGGCTTTGTATATGGACAGACAATGGGAAAGCCAAGAATGTTGTATATTCGCAATTTTTAAGTAGTTTGAAACACATATATAAATCTATCTATATTCACAGGTGGGACACAGGGACACAACTACAATGGCGCGTAACTAATATGGCGCGTAACTAATATGGCGCGTAACGACTTACGCGCGCGGGGGGGCTTGGGGGGGCGCGAAGCGCCCCCACCAACTAGGTGTTGGGGTGGCGCAAAGCGCCACCCCAACAGCTAGTATATATATATATATATATATATATATATATATATATATATATATATATATATATATATATATATATATATAAAAATAAGTTATCTGTCCGTTACGCCAGATTATATCTTCTATATATATAAAAGAAAACAAACTAGAATGTAAAAACTGGAAATTGCATAAATATTTCGAAATATTTTGACAATAGATTAAAGTAATTCGAAAAAGAAAAATGGTAAAAAACTAAAAAAAAACTAAGAGAAAAAACTAAAAAAAAAAAAATTAAAAATTAAAAAAATTGAAAAAAGAAAAAACCTAAAAATGAAAAAACGTAAAAAAATAAAAAAGATAAAAAACTAAAAAAAAAACTAAAAAAGCTAAAAACTAAAAAAAGAAAAAACTAAAAAACAAACTGGGAATTGCACAAATATTTCAATATATTTTGACAATAGATTAAAGTAATTCGAAAACCTTAAAACAGATACCCCAAATTTGAGGTTTAATTTAAATTGTTGGAGCTTTAGCATGCTTGGCACGTAAAGATTTTTCCAAGTGTCAATGTTAGAATGAACATTGAGAAATTGAAGAAAACAAATCAATAAAAAGAAGAAACTAAAAAAAGAAAAAACTAAAAAAGAAAAAAAACTAAAGAAGAAACTGTATCTATATATATAAAAATCTATCTTCTATATATATAAAAATAAGTTGTCTGTCCGTTACGCCAGATTATATCTTAAATATATATAAAAATGAAACTAAACTGAAAAGCAAACTGAAACTAAAAATGTAGAAACTGGGAATTGCATAAATATTTCTATATATTTTGACAATAGATTAAAGTAATTCGAAAACCTTATAACAGATATTTATAATTTTGAGTTTTATTATAAATTGTCGAGTGTTTGCATGCTTGGCACGTAAAATTTTTTTCCAACATCAATGTTAGAATGAACACTGAAAAATTGAAAAACATTGAAAAAGATAGAATGTTACCAAAAAGCAAAACCAGGCTTGCGGTTCAAAGAGAAATGGCCAGATTAAGAATGTGCAATTTACGTCAACGAAGGCGTGTCGAGGAACTACCAGAGCAACGCGAAACCAGACTTGCTTCTGAAAGAGAAAGTAAAAAAAGAAGGCGTGCCGAGGAATCAAAAGAACAGCAGGGAAACAGGCTTGAGGCTGATAGAGAAAGTAAGAAAAGAAAGCGTGCCGAGGAATCAGAGCAATCTGAAAGTTATCGCCAGGCATTCAGGTACAACCCAGTCGATGATTATAGCTTGAGTAGATGTGTTCAAATCGGGACAATGTCTAAAATTTGTCCCTATTGCAAGGCCTTGAAATTCAATGGTGAAACAATGGGAATGTGTTGCGCCTCAGGAAAAGTTAAACTTCCTCTATTGGCTGCACCACCAGAGCCATTGAAGACTTTCCTTACTGGAACTACGTCAGAATCTAAGCGTTTTTTGTCAAAAATCAGACAATACAACTCATGTTTCCAAATGACGTCGTTTGGAGCCCAAATCGAAAATCCAGATCAATTTATGTCTACTTTCAGGGTAAAAGGGCAAATTTATCATAAAGCAGGGTCCCTTCTACCATTCTCAGGCGGGAATCATAAATTTTTACAATTGTACTTCATCAGTGATAGAAATTCTGAATTGACTGCACGTTGCGAAATTTCTCCCAACGTTGAAAGGACAATCGTTTCCCAATTGCAACATCTTTTCCACGAAAATAATAAGTTAGTGCGTCTGTTCAAAACAGCCATCGATTTGATGCCTACTGATACTCATAAAATTGTTATTTCCGCTGACAAAACGCCTCCTGGCCAACATGTGCGTAGATACAATGCTCCGACTATCGACGAAGTGGCAATCGTTATGGTCGGTGATCAGTTTTTACCTCGAGATATTATTCTACATAAGCGAAACGCTCAGTTGTTAAGAATTGCTGAAACTCATCGATGCTACGATGCCCTACAATATCCTATCATTTTTTGGGATGGAGCCGACGGCTATCACTTTAATATTAAATTGATGAATCCAGCCACTAACAAAGAAATGAATAAGAAATGCAGTGCAATGCATTATTATTCCTATAGACTAATGATTCGGCAGGATGAAGAAAATTATATTTTATAATGCCGTGAATTGTTTCACCAATTTGTCGTGGATATGTATGCTAAAATTGAATCAGAACGTTTGCTATATATCCGCCTGAATCAGACCAAGCTCCGCTCTGAACAATACATTCATTTGCGAGATGCAGTTATAAATGACGGTAATACCGCAAACGTTGGAAGATTAACAATTTTACCTTCGTCATATGCTGGCAGTCCCCGTCATATGCATGAATATGCTCAAGATGCTATTGCGTATGTTCGTCTCTATGGTCGTCCAGATTTATTTATTACATTTACATGTAATCAATCTTGGGACGAGATACTGCAGCTTTTACTTCAAGAACAATCGGCGGTTCATAGGCATGACATTACGGCACGTGTCTTCCGGCAAAAGTTGAAATCACTGATAAACTACCTTGTAAAACATGAAGTGTTATGGGTCAGTGCGATGCTGGATGTACTCAGTGGAATGGCAAAAACGAGGTTTGCCACACGCACATATACTAATCTGGCTACATAAAAAAATTACTTCAAACGAAATTGATGATGTGATTTCCGCTGAAATACCTGATAAAAATGTCGATAAGGGGTTACATGATATTATTGTAAAAAATATGATACATGGACCTTGCGGTGCACTGAACGAAAATTCACCATGCATGGCCAAAGGAAGGTGCAGAAAGCAATATCCTCGACTTTTAGTACCCAAAACAATTACTGGCAATGATGGTTACCCACAATATAGAAGAAGATCTACTGAAGATGGTGGTAAAACAGCAATAATAAAGAAGCGTAACGGTACCACCATCGAAGTAGATAACCAGTGGGTTGTTCCATATTCCCCTTTATTATCAAAAACATTTAATGCACACATAAACGTTGAATACTGTAATTCCGTAAAGGCAATCAAATACATATGTAAATACGTCAACAAAGGCAGTGACATGGCAGTTTTTGGCTTGCAGTCCGAAATCAAAGATTTCGATGAAATCGTAGAATATCAGGCTGGAAGATACATAAGCAGTAATGAAGCTGTTTGGCGAATTCTTTCATTTCCGATACATGAACGTAGTCCAGCTGTTGTTCACTTAGCGGTACATTTACAGAATGGTCAACGTGTTTATTTCACGGAAACCAACGTGCAACAAAGAGTCCTGAATCCATCGGATACAACATTAACAGCTTTTTTTTCGCTTTGCAAAAATGATTCTTTTGCAAAAAAACTGCTGTATACTGAAGTGCCTTCGTATTACACGTGGAATACTAAAAATAAAGTATTTGAACGTCGAAAACAGGGTAAGTCAGTCGACGGCCAACCTACCATCTTCAAAGATACCACGATAGGAAGACTCTACACCGTTCACCCCAATCAACATGAATGCTTCTTTCTACGCCTGCTTTTGGTGAATGTACCCGGTCCGACATCCTTTGAGTATTTGAGGACTGTAAATGGTACTATACATGACACTTACCGTAGTGCATGCCAAGCTCTGAATTTATTGGAGAATGACCAACACTGGGATAACTGCATCAATGACGCGTGCGAAACGTCAACCCCAAGTCAAATTCGTGCATTGTTTGGCATCATTTTAACAACTTGCTCTCCATCAGCTCCTACAGATTTATGGGAAAAATATAAGTCAAAAATGTCCGAAGATATACTTCATCGAAACAGTTAGAGACGTCAGACATGACTTTTGATTTTACATCAGAAATTTATAACTACACTTTAGTTGTTATAGAAGATTTGTGCATAAGTATGGCAAACAAACCTCTTCAGGGTTTGGGAATGCCTTCACCTAACCGTATCGCTGCTGTTTCGACATGTGTAGAATTGGATCGTGAACAAAGTTACAGTACGAGTGATCTATTGTCGTATGTACAAAATAACATTTCCAAGTTAACGTCGGAACAAAAAGACATTTATGATACGATAATGCATTGTGTCGATAACAACGTTGGAGAAATTTTCTTTTTGGATGCGCCAGGAGGTACTGGTAAAACGTTTGTGATAAAACTGATTCTGGCATCAATTCGATCTAAAAATGATATAGCGTTGGCAATTGCGTCGTCCGGAATAGCCGCAACAATACTGCCTGGTGGAAGAACTGCTCAATCCGCTTTGAAATTGCCTCTGAACTTGCATTCTACAGAAACTCCCACGTGCAATATTTCCAAATCATCTGGGATGGGTAAAGTATTGCAGCAATGCAAACTTATTATTTGGGATGAGTGCACAATGGCACACAAAAAATCGCTCGAGGCTCTGGATCAATGCTTGAAAGATTAGCGAGGGAAGTCGAAACCCTTTGGCAGCACCTTAATATTGCTTGCGGGAGATTTCAGGCAAACATTACCTATAATACCTAGATCAACTCCTGCAGACGAAATGAATGCTTGCCTGAAAAATTCTAATTTATGGGCACACGTAAAAACATTAAAATTAACTACAAATATGCATGTCCGATTGCAAAACGATGACTCTGGTCAAACATTTTCAAATCAATTGCTGGCAATGGGAAACGGAAAGCTCCCAGTAGACTCAATTTCAGGACGTATACAACTACCTGCTGATTTCTGTAATTTAGTGACGTCCAAAAATGAATTGATTGAAAAAGTATTTCCGAATATTCTAAAAAATTATAAAAATAATAAATGGCTAAGTGAAAGAGCGATTCTCGCACCCAAAAATATAGACGTCCACGAAATCAACAATATTGTTTTGACCAAGATTCAAGACCAGGCAGTCCTTTACAAGTCAGTCGACACAGTTTTGGAACCAAATGAAGCGGTTAATTATCCATCTGAATTTTTAAATTCCATAGATCTTTCAGGGTTTCCACCACACGTGCTACAACTAAAAATAGGCGTACCAATAATACTTTTAAGAAATATAAACCCACCAAAGCTTTGCAATGGCACTCGACTTGCCGTAAAAAAAACAATGGAAAACCTAATAGAGGCCACAATCCTGACAGGGCCTTTTGAGGGTGAGGCTGTTGTTATTCCTCGCATTCCCATGATTCCAACAGATCTGCCTTTTCAATTTAAAAGATTGCAATTCCCAATTCGATTAGCATTTGCAATCACCATTAACAAAGCTCAAGGTCAATCATTAGAAAAATGTGGTATTGATCTTAATACTGATTGTTTTTCCCATGGACAATTGTACGTTGCATGTTCGAGGGTCGGTAAACCTGACAATCTATTTATATGCAGCGAGAATTGGACAGCGAAGAATGTTGTATATTCGCAAGTTTTACGCAGTTAATTTGTATTTCGGAACCAAATGAAGCGGTTAATTATCCATCTGAATTTTTAAATTCCATAGATCCTTCAGGGTGTCCACCACACCTGCTACAACTAAAAATAGGCTTACCAATAATACTTTTAAGAAATATCAACCCACCAAAGCTTTGCAATGGCACGCGACTTGCCGTAAAAAAAAAAACAATGGAAAACCTAATAGATGCCACAATCTTGACAGGGCCTTATGAGGGTGAGGCTGTTCTTATTCCTCGCATTCCCATGATTCCAACGGATCTGCTTTTTTCAATTTAAAAGATTGCAATTCCCAATTCGATTAGCATTTGCAACCACCATCAACAAAGCTCAAGGGCAATCACTAGAAAAAATGCGGTATAGATCTTAATACAGATTGCTTTACCAATGTACAATTGTATGTTGCATCTTTGAGGGTCGGTAAACCTGACAATTTATTTATACGCACAGACAATGGGACAGCGAAGACTGTTGTATATTCACAAGTTTTACGTAGTTAATTTGTATTGTATCTATCTATCTATCTATCTATATAAAAACGAGTTGTGTGTATGCATGTTTGTTTGTTTGTAAAAAGAGCGTTTGCATATGACGTCATTATTAGTACATACGGCTTTGTATATGGACAGACAATGGGAAAGCCAAGAATGTTGTATATTCGCAATTTTACGTAGTTTGAAACACATATATAAATCTATCTATATTCACAAATGGGACACAGGGACACAACTACAATGGCGCGTAACTAATATGGCGCGTAACTAATATGGCGCGTAACGACTTACGCGCGCGGGGGGGCTTGGGGGGGCACGAAGCGCCCCACCAACTAGGTGTTGGGGTGGCGCGAAGCGCCACCCCAACAGCTAGTATATATATATATATATATATATATATATATATATATATATATATATATATATATATATATATATATATATATATATATATCTATCTATATATATAAAAATAAGTTGTCTGTGGATGGATGGATGGATGTGTCAGGTGACGTCACCTGAAAAAACTGGATCAGGTGACGTCAAACTGAAAAAACTAAAAAAGGCAAAAACTACAAAAAAAACTAAAAACTAATAAAAAAAATAAAAAAGCTAAAAAACTAAAAAAACTATAAAGGTAAAAACCAATAAAAAACTAAAAAAAAAACTGAAAAAACTAAAAAAAGGCAAAAAACTACAAAAAAAACTAAAAACTAATAAAAAAAGTAAAAAAGCTAAAAACTAAAAAAACTAAAAAAAGGTAAAAAACTAAAAAAAATAAAAAATTAAAAAAACTAAAAAAAAGGAAAAAACTGAAAAATAAGCTAAAATAAAGGTAAAAACCAATAAAAAACTAAAAAAAAAAAAGGAAAAAACTAATAAATGACGACACTCAAAGAGAAAAAAAAGGCAAAAAACTACAAAAAAAACTAAAAACTAATAAAAAAAATAAAAAAGCTAAAAAACTAAAAAAACTAAAAAAAGGCAAAAACTACAAAAAAAACTAAAAACTAATAAAAAAGCTAAAAAACTAAAAAAACTAAAAAAAAGGCAAAAACTACAAAAAAACTAAAAACTAATAAAAAAAATAAAAAAGCTAAAAAACTAAAAAAAACTAAAAAAACTAAAAAAAGGTAAAAAACTAAAAAAACTAAAAACTAAAAAAGGTAAAAACTAAAAGAACTAAAAAAGAAAAAAATAAATGACGACACTCAAAGAGAAAGCGACCAGGACAAAAGGAATGTTCGATTAGCAATCAACAAAGCACCGGGACACAGGGAGTATAAATGACGACCCGGGGGAAACAGGGGGATATAAATGACGACCGGGACAAAAAAACTAAAAAGAAAAAAAAACTAAAAACTAATAAAAAAACTAAAAAATCTAAAAATCTAAATAAGCTAAAAAAGAAAAAAAAGGAAAAAAATAAAGGAGAAAAACAAAACTAAAAAA
>NC_088871.1:36971249-36995496 GCF_032884065.1 Artemia franciscana
ATGTTTCACTACTCATGAAATCACTTGAGAAGCGGTAAATTGATAAGTTTTTTCCAGGCCCGTCAGCTGCTTGAAAGAGAGTTTAAGGCATTGCTTTCAACCATAACGGAAAGGCGCCCAGACTCAACAGACTTGAAAGATCAAATGACGTGATAAGAAATTGTAAAAACTTTTGCTTTCAAAGAAGGCGGCTTTGCATATATGCTGTGCTTTTTATTTCCATAGTTGGGGTCGTGCAGTGTTGAGCAGCTATCAATTGGCAACTTTTCTCCTTTACCGTGATTGTTCTGTTCTTGTTTTCTACATTCCGCCTTTTTCAGTGTTTAAGTAAACTTTGGCGGTTCTTTTTCCGTTTTTATTTTTTATTTTTCTAACTATTGTGGTGCCATTTAAAAATGGTAACGACTTATTAATGATATGTGTGTCTCTTGCCACTTTTGTTTTCTGTTGTGACATTATAGCTTTTGTTCCTTTTTTCTTAATTTTGTATATTTTCATTATGCAAGGAGTCTAATTTTAATCAGGTATTATTCTTTTCTTATTCTTTTTTCTTGCCTTTTTCTTAGCTTCAATATTTCCAAACAAGTGCCATATCAGTAAAGAGGACAGACTGGTATTTATCAGTGTAATATTAATAATAGGATTAGAAATAATCTGTATAATTCAGTTTTGAACCTGGTTCCTTTAAAAGAAGGGATATATCAGGATTTGAAGTTGCAATGAGCCTAGAAGTTTGTTTTAAAACCGTGTACTCTGTATCCCCTTTCAGATTTCTTTTTTCTTTTTTGAATATCTGGAAACTGAAAACTGGTTGATCGGTTTTTTCTAGGGTTCAGACTGCAAACCTTTAAATTCAAGAATCATTTCGGACTATAACGTCGTTGGAAACCCTTTTTCTTTAATATTTTCGTAACATTATATTTTTGCATATTTTTGCTCTTATGCTCTTCTTATTACTATTTTTTTTTATTTGTGACAAATAATTTTCACCATCTTAACCATAGCAAATAAACTAAAGCTCACGTCCTACAAATTTGAAAATTATGCCTGGATAATGGATGTAAACAAAATTTACCTCTTTTTGAAATCTTCCAAACTCGGGATGGCGTTTTTGGAATTATTGAATTGCAACGTGTTTCAAAAATTATTACTCTAGCATAGACACGTGTGCAAGAATTTCTAAAATACGTAAAAATATTTGAATTATAAGAAGAAAATAAAAATTATGAAGTTTTTAGGGAGAAAAACTTCCCTAGCGTAAGTACCTTTTCCAGTGAAATTTAGTTGTCTTTTTTTTTTAATGACTTGATTAAATTATTTGGAGTCTCAGATGTTGAAGATAATGAACACATTGGTTTTGAACGAAACTTAGTTTCCTGTTTTCTGGGGCTCACTCACGCAAAATAGGGATAAAACTTGGATGGAAAATGATACTTCAATACTATTGTGTTCCCAAGTATTGTCTATGTTTCAACGTATTACGCCATTTGTGCGCATACGCAACGTATTTGTACGTATATGCTATTGTCGAATTATATGGTTTTTTAAGAATTGACCTACTTTTTCCCATTAACAGTGACACTTTTTGGCACCTCCTACTGAATGTAAAAATGCTCCCTTTTTAGGTAACTTATGTACCGAAAAATACGGTAAAAGAAGAATTTTTAGAAGGCTAGGTAATTTTGTATTGTAACGACTATATTTTTTATTCTTCGAAACCGAATTTTTATTAATACTCTTTTCTGAAATCTTTTCAGCCATATAGTTAAAACCAACTCTAATTCTGCTTGAAAGACTGCACAAGGTGACCGAAAAGTATTCTGACTAAAATTGTTTAATTTTATTCACTGTGTTCAAAAAACCTATTTAATTACCAAAATGTTAGAAAGTAAAATAAGAGTTTGCTGCAAGCTTCCGTAAATTGGCAATAACTTTTCAGTTATAGCTTGTAGGGTGATGGAAAATATTCACAATTTTTTAGCAAGGGTTAGAAGTGTTACCCGTTGGCCCGATACCCAGTCTCGAAAAAATGGAAATCCGCTTAACTATGGCTAACCTTTCTTATATTTAGGGCGGGGGTGGGATTAAAACTTGGATTTGAAATTTTGAAATGCGTGCTCGCCTAGCTGTTCTTTTTCTTTGGGGGTTGGGGTGGATTATTTGTAACTTTTCCATAACGTGTTCGTTGCAGGAAGGGTCTTTAAGTTAGTTTTGAAACTTTGGGAGCTTAAGATACACATTTGTCAAATTATTTTACTTTTTTGATTGACAGACCCGTATGAAAATGAATAAACAGGGCGAGGGGGGGGGGGAGTTCATTGACATACTGACACGTTTATTCATTTGGTGACATTCTGATTTTCTTATGGTGCAAGTTCTACATTATAACCTTTTTTTCCAAAATTTTGATGTCTGATTCAAATGCATAAAATGGAATCAGGGTTTACTTTTTGATACCATGCATGTTCTCACTGTTATGGCCTCTGTTAGCCTTTTAAACTTGTTTGGTAATTTATATTCCCAGGGGAATGGAGTCTTTTTTGGAATGGTGTCTCAATCTGACTATGGTCAATTGAGAGGCAATAAATTCATTTTTTTGTGAATGCTGAACAATATTGGGATAATATTTATAGATAGAAAGCTACGCTATTCTACAGCATTGGGGTTCCATTCAATTTTCTCTGAAATATATTTTGAGGTATATGACTCTTTGCTTATGTTGGGCAATCAGAGTAAAGGCCTTTTTTTTACAAGAAGTTTACGTGAACTTATATCACATGGATTTGTGAAAAAAATTTGCCTCAAAATTTGGATTTTTCAGAGTTTTGGGGTAAAAATTTTGTTTAGCGCTTTTTGAAGCCGAGAAAGGAGTGTTTTAACTTAGAAAATAAAATATTTTAACTTAAAAATAAATCCAAACTGCAATGAAATTTAATATTAAATTAAGATAATTATATGACCATAATATATATAATTAAATATTTTAAATAAAAAGGAAATTACTAAGCGCAATCTTTAGTATACCACATCCAAATATGTAATCGAATTATTTTTGATCTTCATATTCTTTTGTAATTTGTTTTGTAAGTTTTCTGAGATTCGTTGTGTTTTAGACAAACTTGCTGACTGTCTTTATCAGCTTAAATGGTGAAGACTTAAAGCTTCGAACTATTTCGAATCGAAGATCGAAGTTATCTTGGATAAAATCTCAACTGAACTTGTGATCCTTTTAGTTTTTTAATAGAAAAATAAAATGTTTACGAAAAACCTATGATACTGTTGCTACTTGGAGAAAACCTCCCAAGGGGACTATTAAAGTTTTTGAACTTTTTAAGTAGGATTCATCCACGAAGCGGGTAGAATAGCACCGCCCACAATAGAAATAACAAAAGAGGGAGCTATTCGCCGCGACATTTCCTCTCCTGAAGAAAAAACGGTTTCTTGGATGTGGTAATAGTCTAAACGTTAGACGTTGTTTGCGGTGCGGTAACATTAGACCGTTAAATGATTCAACGGTTTGATAGATCCTACTTATTAGCAAGAAAAGCAAAAAAACCATGATGGAGATTATTTGCCTTCTCTGTGTACTATGCCTATCCTCTTTTTTACTTTGTCCGCGGTGCCAATTATTTATTTTCTAAGAAGTCATTAGTATTGGTTTCAAATATGATTAGTCCTTCTCTCTCAATATCATATGTGGAGGCCACACTGTAAAACGAGAATCAAATATTCATATTTTGTCTCATATATTATTCATAAGTTGCACTTTTAGCGACACTCGATTGATGTCTTTTCCCTTTAAGGCCAAACTGGACAAAGAGATTCGAACGTCTATGTTTTATCACATATATGATTCTTATTTTGCACTTTCAGCGACCTTTGATTGAGGCCTTCTACTTTTGAGGCCATAATGGAGAACGAAAATCGAATATCTAAGTTCTGTCGCATATATTATTAATATGTTGCATTTTTAGTGACGTTTAGCTAAGGCCTTCTTCTTTTATATTGTTTCAAGTGGTTTTAAGCCATTCCCCGCCCCTGAAAGGAAATTACGATTTCTTATGAAATATATCACCAAAGACTTTTGTTTTGGTTTCTGAAAATATCTTAATCTTTTATTTTGTTCTTAAAGTATATTTTGTCTATATATTAGCGTATCTTTAGTAAATATTTTGATCTTTTGGTGCATTTATATTTTTCATTGCACTCAGAAATATAGTTAAAAAAGCTCCTTCTGAAAATACAGAGTGTAAACGCGACGGTCGTCTTCTTATTTTTTGTTATGGTAGAAACTTGTAAAAAAAAACCTTGATCCTCCTCAGTGTTCTAAAGCAGATTGATGGTACAATCGTTTTAATCGAATTTACCCTCCGACGAATTTCGACTCTTAAAAAGGGTACTAGAACTTTCGATCTCCGTTCGAATAAGCCCTTTCCAAATCTGACACAACCACCTTTTCCATCAAAAACTGCTTATGTTAACAATGGGCAACTAGCATATATAATGGTACAACTCCTTTTTATTGAACTTATCCACCGTGTCTTTCTTTTGACTTTTTGATTGTGTACCTTTGTTTTTACAGTTATTTAGGTTTCTCCTCCCCAACTTAAGTCAATGGTTTCTCTAGTCTTTAACTGTAACCGGCGTTGTTCGTCTCTCTGCCAATCATAACTTCGTTTTAAGAGTACAATAGAAGCCCGGCATACCCATCTACTCTTCTTCTTTTTTAATTGTTTCGTACAGTTGTTTAGGTCTTAAACCTAGTCAGGTAGACGCAAAGACCTTATAGTACTTGATCCCAAATGTTGGTAAAATTACGTCCAGAAATCCGTGATGATTTTAGTTTTTCTCTGGGTAGAATTATTGAGCTTTATTTAACTATTGTTGAGTTCTAACTACTATTGAAAATTTTACTCATAAGGGGTATTCGGCTCATGAAGAAAAGAAGGACGGAGATCGATTAATATAGCGTTATTTGGCGTCTGGTATTCTAAGGTCTCTGGGTAGGATTCGTTTTGAAGTTTCTGGTTCTTGTTAGTGAGGCCGCTTTCATTTGTGTGTGCGCATATTCATCTTGTTTGATTTGTTTTCCTTATTTTCTCTTTTTGTGTGTCTCACATCGTCTTTTGTATCTTTATTTTTAATGCTTTTTTTATGTTTCAGTATCTGTCCGTTGAACCTTCTCTTTTTTACTCTACTAATCACAAGTTAAATCTATGCATGGATGTTGTTAAAGGGTGTGTTTGCCATACCTTGTAATTTTTCATTTCTTATGCATAAGAGATTTCCAAGAAAAACGCACTTGTTATCTTGACTGCTGAATATCTAAAAAAAAACAACTTAGTTTTAATGGGACCTTTTTTAATAGTATTGGTTGGGCCTGAAGAGAAACCCAAAAGTAATGTTTAGGAGGGCTTTTCAGGTGCCTCACAAAACATGAACGAACATTCTTTTTCTTATTGAACATTTGGGTTCTACGTAAACAATGAAAGTTCTTCTGTCAAGAAAAATGTATTCATAAAAATGAACCTGAGTAAAAAAAAAAAACAATTATACTAAATAAAAATTACAGTTGCCTGCAACTTTCCATTGTATTTCCACTGTATGTAGCACTTTTATAGAGATAACTGTAGAACAAATTTTCAATGTATATAATTTTTTGAAGGCAATACAAATACCCAAAATTTTATAGAGGGGTTTCAATCAAAATGTTGGACACACTACCGACGCCCTGAAAAGACGTAGTCTTTAATATATTGTTCCAACGGTCCTTCAAATCCCAGTGAGGAAATATGTCTACAAATTTTCTGAAAAAGCGTATTTGTTTTAGAAAAACAGCCTGAGCCAAAGTCTAATGCCAGTCATTAAAATCTTTGCTGGGCCACGGTATCCTGATCTCAATCGGCAATACTATTTCATAAACAAAAAACCCTATTTCGTTTCACATTAGTAGACATCTTTATTTCACAAACAATGTATGGTATTGAATCATATATAAAATGGTGTGAAAGAATGTATGGTATAGAATGACGTGAAAAAATGGTATGTATTTCATTTCATAGCAGTAGGAACCTCTATTTCATTAAGAATATACGGTATCGAATGATGTGAAAGAATGGTATGAATTTTATTTCATATCAGTAGGTATTTCTATTTCATTTCACATTCAAAGGTACCTCTTATTGAATGAATGAATGAATGAACTTTATTACCCGTAAAGTATAAAAAAACACAAAGTACAGAGTATTATAAATAAATATAAATAAATAAACAAAAACAAATACGATAAACAGCGAAGAAAAACAAAATTCAAACTAACAAAAGACAATATGGACTAATCAACCAGTATCAATATGGAAAAAAGGCTGCAGAGGGTCATAAACGTGAATAAAGTTGACAGTCTTTTTACATAAATCATCACTGGAAGACCAAATCCGAGAAGGCACATCTACTAAACCAAATCGAGCAATTATTTTTTTGTTTCGGTGCCATCTAGGAAGCCGGAGGAGGAATTTGCAATATCTGAAATAAGCCGTACGTAGAGTATGTCGATCTTTCTTACGGAACAGATGAGCCATGCCTGATAAAAACAAAAGCACAGGGGCGCAATAAGCGTTATAAATCATGCACAAACCGTTGCGGTTGTAACGGCTTTTGTTTGGGGATATTTTTCCGTAAGCGACGCGTAGGTTTTTCACGGCTTGATTCACTAGGGATGAACAGGTAGCGGAAAGTGTTGGGCCGAAACACAGACCAAGCCAACTGACTAAAGAAGAACATGGTAGAACTGCAGTCCCAGTAACGAATGGTGCGACCGCATAAGGGCTATTAAAACAAATAAACTCGCATTTAGACGCATTAACTGACAGTCCAATCTTAGATAGTTCATTGGTTAATATAGTAAAATTAGAAAGCAATCCACGGCGAGTCCGGGCAACAAGAAGAACGTCATCTGCATATGCAATAGAAGACAAACCAGTATTACCGTAAAAAACAGAACTTCTAAGGGGGCGCAGGCACGATGCAAGCACGCATTTAAATATACTAGGAGACAATACGGCACCTTGCCGAACTCCCTTATTAATTTTTACCGGGTCAGATATTTGGTCATTCCAGGTAACTTGAATTTTAGACTTTGAATACCAAGAAGACAATAAACTTAGTACGGAAGGATTAACACCTGAAGACGCAAAGGAAAATAGAGCCTGAGAGTGCACAATATTGTCGAAAGCTCCAGAAATATCAACAGTAAGACAGTATAAAGACAGTTTAGCTTTTACGGCATCTTTCATGAGTCGGCTTAAAACATGATGTGCATGGGAGCAACCGAAACTTTTCCGAAAACCAAATTGAAAAGGCGTAAAATCACAATTCGACTCAATTTCTGGTAGTAACAAATGTTCAAGCAACTTACTTAAGAAACACGATACTGTAATGGGACGATAATTCACACATGACGTGGGGTCCTTGCCTCGCTTTTGAATAGACGTTACACGGCCACAAAGGAAACTATCAGGAACAAGCGACTGTGCTAAGCAAGACTGAAAAAATATTTGTAGATGGTTAAGTAGAGCAGGACAATCATAAGCAAAAAATCGGTAAGAAAGGCCGTCAACATCAAGGCTATTTGAACGCTTAATTTTTCTTAAAGCCCGGCGAATTTCAGATATTGCTACAGGCTGGACATGAGCCTGCAGGAGACGGTATGGTAAAAGTGGTTTAAGCAACTTATAATAAAAAGACTGAAGAAAACTATTAAATACACTGAACACACGCTTATAAAGATCAACAAAATTAACTAGCTGGAGACAAGATAGGGTAGATGGGGAACATTTCTCACTATTAATAACCTTATTCCAGGAGGCCTTATCGGTGGGGCCTGGCCATGCATTCAAGCGTGCCCTCTTCAAACTGGCCTTATATTCAAATTTACACTTTTGTTTCACAGAGAAAACAGCTCCGGAAGATGGTCGGTCACATGATATCCACATACGTAGCCAAAATTTGGCTTTTTGCTTAGCACGTTTTACTTCAGGATCAACGTTCCAATTAGGCTTTCTTGTACCAATCCTAACTTTATCCACAGGCACTGCATCTTTGGAAGCTGATTTAAGGCAATGGACGATTTGACAATAATAGAAATTCAGGTCAACTGTACTTGAAGGCGAGGAAACTGACGTTTGCAGCAGGTGATATGGCACTTTTATGGTCGAGAGTAAAGCAGTTAGCGTAGCAAGGTATAGTGGGACATTAGCACGATCCCAATTCAACTTCGTATGCCACTTCGGCTGAGCCGAAAGTATTTTGCCAGATAGCTCACAGGACAAATTACAGCTAAGAATAAGGTGATCGTCGTCAATCTTCTCTTCGTCCACCCTGACAATCGATGATATTAAGCTGGAACTGGAAGAGATCACGTGATCCAGGTTCGATTTTGAACAGCCTCTGTTATGAATATACGTGAATGGGAGGCTCTTAACTGCGACGTGATATATGCTAGGAAGGGATTCTAGCTAGAGGATTGATCTATCGGAGGTACCAAGAATGTCACAGTTAAGGTCACCAGCTAAAACCCAATTTAGGTCTTTCAAACGTAGACTTTCAAGTAGAGACTTTAAACTGGAGCAACATTTAGCGAAAGATGTGAACGATGCTATAGAACGTCGATCGCAAGGTAAGTAAACGTTTATAAAGGCGGTACTGTCACATTCAATCGCTAAGATGTTATCATCACAATGAATCACAGAGGGCTTTGACGGGGAACGGAAAAAAATTGCTAGGCCACCGGAAGGGCGGCCTCTAGTTTTCTTTGCCTCTTGCGAAAAGAAATGGTGGACAGAAGATCGCTTCAGGCTAGAAACGTTTGATTTGGTCAAAAGATGTTCTTGCAAGAACACTATGTCATGGACTAATAATTCATTAATTAACAAGTCTTTGTCTTTTGTGCCGTTAATATTAAGAGAAGCAAAACTTAAAATAGTGGCTTGATTCATTTTGGAGCAGAGTTCAGAGCGCGTTTTATCACTGGGCAATTCATACTATAGGAAACATGAGCTTCGCCGCAGTTGGCACATTTCGGAGCCTCTAAGCAAGGATTGTCTTTAGTATTGGAATGGCATCCAGAACATTTAGAGCACTTCATCTCATTCGGGGCACATGGGCAGTGAGCTAACGAATGATGGATACTTTGGCATCTAAGACACCGTCTGGGCAATTCCTTGTATTCCAATATTTTAAAAGACTCGTAACCCAAGCGCAGACCTGTAGCGATGGCAGATTTTAGTGCAGCGGAATCAAGGAACTCTAAACGGAATGTATGAGAAGAGCCGATCTGGCTGGCCTCAACAAGACCAGGAATAAAGGAGATGAGTATACTGCTAGAAACACTATATGGGAAGTCCCCTAATTACTCCAAGAGGTTTGCGATCAATCACTTTAGCAAGAATATTTGGATAGCTCGCAACAGCAGATGCGGCAAGAGAATTGGCGGAAACTTTATCCCGCGTAACAACAACCCATCTTTTCCTTACCGGATCGGACTTTACCGACACAATACCGTCATGTCCGGCAAAAGAATCAAGCTTTTTCTTGCGAGAAACGGGGTCTCTTAGTTCTGGAGGCGGATATTTAAGAACAACGGCGTACGAGGGTTTGTGATTGGTACCCTTACTATCTGAGACCAAAGAACTATTAATAGACGTTGTTGGACTATTGAGGTGAGCAAGCGATTTTAACTGATCAAGGCACTGGTTGACTTTCGTGGTAAGGATAGAATAAGCTGACGCCGGAATGCTAGGGACTTCAGAGGGGGATTTGATCACGAACTCTGGAATATCAATATTTTCTGCAGAGCAGCGAGAAAGAGTAGCGATAATGTCCGACAATGAACTATTCTTAGCACTGGATCCCGAACGACGAGGTATAGGCTCATCTGGGAAGCAATTGCTATATAAAAGTTTCTTAGCTCCAAGAACATCTTCATACGGGAAAAAATCACTAGCGTATTTCACAATAGACTGATGGTCCAACCCCCCATCGAGATTGTGCTGAGCAAAATTCAAAACTGGGCAATAATAAAGCGTACTGGTATTCCAATTGTCCATGATAAGCAAATTTCACTCACGGATCGGCATCAGTCCAAAAACAATTAAGTGAAAGAGGTATATCCACAGAGAAGTTCTCAATAAGCACAATTATGAAATGATCCACACTGGCTAAATGAATGCAATGAGAATAAATAGTAACTTATCTTTGAGTGGGGCAAGTAATCCAGTGATTTGCAAGCAATCCGAATAATTCAATGCACGACTCAGATGATAGTAGTGCTGAATACTAACTCACAGCCACAATCCATAAATAATCCTTAAGCCGTAACCATATACAAGTTTATAAATTTATCTAACAAGTTTCAATTACAAGTTCAAAAGTATTTCACTCGTTATTTATTCCAAACAGGTACAGAGTTAATCCGGCTTAAATTCAAATAGTTATTGACTGAAATTGAAAATAAATTCAAATTATTTTAAAACTTGTTCATTGAAGTTTAATTTCTTTTGTCGTTGAGAATATGGGAAAGTAGTGGCTTCAAGCTTTGACTTTAAAATTCGATATTGCAAAAGTTGCTGTAGTATATCCAGTGTGGGCATAAACACAACAGGCATCGAAGGCATAAGCTGGCAAAGGCATCACCAACTCTCTGCGTGAGAATTAAAGATTAAGGGTGATTGAGGGAGACAAATAAAGTCAGAAATATAAAAACTCAAACAAATCGAAATTCAAAAGTTAGTAGTTGTCAAATCGACACAAAAGATATCATATTTTAGTCCTTTCTCGAGTTTCTTGAGTTAATCCAGCCCCTCAAATCGAGTTTTAATGATATGTGATATGTTAATGAATATATATATCCCATGTCCCATTGTCTGTGCATATAAATAAATTGTCAGGTTTACCGACTCTTGAACATGCAACATATAATTGTCCATGGGAAAAACAATCCGTAGTTTTGTCCCTGTGTCCCGGACGTCATTTAAATTCCCTGTGTCCTGGTCGTCATTTGTGTCCCGGTGTCCCAGTCTGTAATTTCTCTTTGAGTGTCCCGGTCGTCATTTATATTCCCTGTGTCCCGGTCGTCATTTGTGTCCCGGTGTCCCGGTCTGTAATTTATCTATGAGTGTCCCGGTCGTCATTTATATTCCCTGTGTCCCGGTCGTCATTTGTGTCCCGGTTGTCCATGGGAAAAACAATTCGTATTCAGATCTATACTTCATTATTCTAATGATTGCCCTTGAGCTTTCTTTATGGTGATTGCTAATCGAACATTCCCTGTGTCCTGGTCGCCATTTATATATCCCCCCTGTGCCCCCCAGCGTCCCAGTTGTAGCTGTGTCCCTGTGTCCCGGTCGTCATTTATATTCCCTGTGTCCCTGTGTCCCGGTTGTCATTTGTGTCCCGGTGTCCCGGTCTGTAATTTCGTCAGTCTACAATCATGAAGTCTACAAACTTCATGACGGCATAATTCTCAATCCTTACAATGACGTCAGTCGACACACAGACATGACGTCATTTAACACACACACACAAACAAAAACTTATTTTTATATAGATACTAGCTGTCCCGGCGTTCATAACAAAAATGACGACAACTAATTTCATGACGTCAGCCGACACAGAAACATGACGTCACCTCATCCACAGACAGACAGACAGACAACTTATTTTTATATATATAGATATATATATATATATATATATATATATATATATATATATATATATATATATATATATATATATATATATATATATATATATAATATATATATATATATATATATATATATATATATATACTAGCTGTTGGGGTGGCGCTTCGCGCCACCCCAACACCTAGTTGGTGGGGGCGCTTCGCGCCCCCCCCCCAAGCCCCCCCACGTTTGTAAGTCGTTACGCGCCATATTAGTTACGCGCCATTGTAGTTGGGTTCCTATGTCCCACCTGTGAATATATATATATATATATATATATATATATATATATATATATATATATATATATATATATATATATATATATATATATATATATATATATATATATATATATATATATATATATATATATATATATATATATATATATATATATATATATATATATATATATATATATATATATATATATATATATATATATATATATATATATATATATATATATATATATATATATATATATATATATATATATATATATATGTATATATGTTTTTAACTACGTAAAACTTGCGAATATACAACATTCTTTGCTGTCCCATCGTCTGTGCATATAAATAGATTGTCAGGTTTACCGACTCTTGAACATGCAAAGCATAATGGTCCATGGGAAAACAATCCGTATTCAGATGGCGCTTCGCGCCACCCCAGCACCTAGTTGGTAGGGGCGCTTCGCGCCCTCCTTAAGCCCCCCCGCGCGCGTAAGTCGTTACGCGCCATATTAGTTACGCGCCATTGTAGTTGTGTCCCTATGTCCCACCTGTGAATATATATATATATATATATATATATATATATATATATATATATATATATATATATATATATATATATATATATATATATATATATACTAGCTGTTGGGGTGGCGCTTCGCGCCACCCCAACACCTAGTTGGTGGGGGCGCTTCGCGCCCCCCCCAAGCCCCCCCGCGCGCGTAAGTCGTTACGCGCCATAATAGTTACGCGCCATTGTAGTTGTGTCCCTATGTCCCACCTGTGAATATAGATATATATATATATATGGTTTTAACTACGTAAAACTTGCGAATATACAACATTCTTTGCTGTCCCATTGTCTTTGCATATAAATAGATTGTCAGGTTATCCCCCTGTTTCCCCCGGTGTCCCCGTTGTAGTTGTGTCCCTGTGTCCCGGTCGTCATTTATATTCCCTGTGTCCCGGGTCCCGGTCATCATTTGTATCCCGGTGTCCCGGTCTGTATATACATTCGTTTTTTAGTTTTGTTTTTCTCCTTTATTTTTTTCCTTTTTTTTTCTTTTTTAGCTTATTTAGATTTTTAGATTTTTTAGTTTTTTTTATTAGTTTTTAGTTTTTATTTCTTTTTAGTTTTTTTGTCCCGGTCGTCATTTATATCCCCCTGTTTCCCCCGGTGTCCCCGTTGTAGTTGTGTCCCTGTGTCCCGGTCGTTATTTATATTCCCTGTGTCCCGGTCGTCATTTGTATCCCGGTGTATTTTTAGTTTTTTTGTAGTTTTTGCCTTTTTTTTAGTTTTTTTAGTTTTTTAGCTTTTTTATTAGTTTTTAGTTTTTTTTGTAGTTTTTGCCTTTTAGATAGTTTTTTTTTTTTTACTTATGTCCTGGTCGTCATTTATACTCCCTGTGTTCCGGTGCTTTGTTGATTGCTAATCGAACATTCCTTTTGTCCTGGTCGCTTTCTCTTTGAGTGTCGTCATTTATTAGTTTTTTCCTTTTTTTTTTTAGTTTTTTATTGGTTTTTACCTTTATTTTAGCTTATTTTTCAGTTTTTTCCTTTTTTTTAGTTTTTTTTTATTTTTTATTTTTTTTAGTTTTTTACCTTTTTTAGTTTTTTTATTTTTTTTAGTTTTTTAGCTTTTTTACTTTTTTTATTAGTTTTTAGTTTTTTTTTGTAGTTTTTGCCTTTTTTTAGTTTTTTCAGTTTTTTTTTTAGTTTTTTATTGGTTTTTACCTTTATAGTTTTTTTAGTTTTTTAGCTTTTTTATTTTTTTTATTAGTTTTTAGTTTTTTTTGTAGTTTTTGCCTTTTTTTAGTTTTTTCAGTTTTGACGTCACCTGATCCAGTTTTTTCAGGTGATGTCACCTGACACATCCATCCACACATCCATCCACACATCCACAGACAGACAACTTATTTTTATATATATAGATATATATATATATCTATATATATAAAAATAAGTTGTCTGTCTGTCTGTCTGTGGATCAGGTGACGTCATGTTTCTGTGTCGGCTGACGTCATGAAATTAGTTGTCGTCACAGGCTTGCGGCTAAAGAACGCAAAACCGCGCAGTTAGATGAAAATCCACCTGGACAGCGAGAGTCAAAACATATCAAAACTGAAAATGATAGCGATGATGATTGGGTTTGGGATTTTGACTTGGATAAGGTCATCAATGCCTACCAGATTTAAGTTAAAAAACAAAGGTTCGTCGATATGTACTTCATAGTGACGCTGAAAAATAAAGAAGAAAAAAAAACTGAAAAAATGTAAAAAACTAAAAAAAACTAAAAAGAAAAAACACTCAAAGATAAATTACAGACCGGGACACAAATGACGACTGACACAGAGGGAATATAAATGACGACCAGGAACCTCAAAGAACAATTACAGACTGGGACACCCGGACACAAATCACGACCGGGAATAAAAATGACGACCAGGAGGCAGGGACACAACTACAACGGGGACGCCGGGGGCACAGGCGGGATATATAATTGACGACCGAGACACAGGGATTGTTTGAATAGAAATTACAGACCGGGACACCGGGACACAAATGACGACCGGGACACTGGGACAGAGGGAATATAAATGACGATCGGGACACTCAAAGAGAAAATACAAACTGGGACACCAGGACACAAATGACGACCGGGGCACAGGGAATATAAATGCTATTTATATGCACAGAATGTTGTACATTCGCATGTTTTACGTAGTTAAAAATAAATATTTATATCTATCTCTATTCACAGGTGGGACACAGGGACACAGCTACAATGGCGCGTAACTAATATGGCGCGTAACGACTTACGCGCGCGGGGGGGCTTGGGGGGGCGCGAAGCGCCCCACCAACTAGGTGTTGGGGTGGCGCGAAGCGCCACCCCAACAGCTAGTATATATATATATATATATATATATATATATATATATATATATATATATATATATATATATATATATATATATATATATATATATATATATATATATGTTTTTAACTACGTAAAACTTGCGAATATACAACATTCTTTGCTGTCCCATCGTCTGTGCATATAAATAGATTGTCAGGTTTACCGACTCTTGAACATGCAACGCATAATGGTCCATGGGAAAACAATCCGTATTCAGATCTATACCTCATGATTCTATTGATTGCCCTTGAGCTTTGTTGATGGTGATTGCTAATTGACCATTTCCTTTGTTGCCGTCGTCATTTATATATCCCCCTGTGTCCCCCGGCGTCCCCGTTGTAGTTGTGTCCCTGTGTCCGGGTCGTCATTTATATTCCCTGTGTCTCGGTCGTCATTTGTGTCCCGGTGTCCCAGTCTGTGATTTCTATTTGAGTGTCCCGGGCGTCATTTATATTCGTCAGGATATTGTAGGGCATCGTAGCATCGATGAGTTTAAGCAATTCTTGTCAACTGATTGTTTCGCCTATAAAGAATATTATCTCGAGGTAAGAACTGATCACCGACCACAACGATTGCCACTTTGTTGATAGTTGCGTATCAGGAGGCATCAATTCGATTGCTGTTTTTAAACAGAAGCACTAAATTATTATTTTTGTGGAAAAGATGATATATATAAATATATATATTTATTTTCTTTTTAGTTTTTTTGTAGTTTTTACCTTTTTTAGTTTTTTTCTTCTTTTGTATTAATGCTAAAGCCAAGGTTCAAACCTGGAGCCTCTCGGACCTAGAACCTGAAACATAGCTACTTCGGCTTGAATACATTCGTTTTGAGCAGCTTCCTCGGGTGTTGCCATTGTAGGTTCTTCAGTCATTTTACAATTGGAAATTTCTCTTTCAACGGTCTTCTTACAATTAAAAATTTGTCTTTGAACGATATTCTTAAATACCTGTGTCCTGGTCGTCATTTATATTGCCTCTGTCCCGGTCGTCCTTTGTGTCCCGATCTGTAATTTCTCTTTGAGTGTTTTTTCTTTTTAGTATTTTTTAGTTTTTTACATTTTATCTTATTTCAGTTTTCTTTTTCTTCTTTATTTTTCAGCTTCACTATGAAATACATATCGCCGAACCTTTGTTTTTTTAACTAAAATCTGGTAGGCATTGATGACCTTATCCAAGTCAAGATCCCAAACCCAATCATCATCGCTATCATTTTCAGTTTTGATATGTTTTGACTCTCGCTGTCCAGGTGGATCTTCATCTAACTGCGCGGTTTTGCGTTCTTTAGCCTCAAGCCTGTGTCCTTGCTGTTCTTTTGATTCCTCGGCACGCTTTCTTTTCTGACTTTCTCTATCAGCAGCAAGTTTTTTGGCATAGACTCTTTGAGCATCTTCATCGGCTTTTGCCATTGTAAGTTCATCAGTCATTTTAAACTTAAACATTAATAGATTTCTACGTGAACATATATGTCTTAAATATCTTTAATGACGTCACCGTCATAGCAAAAATGACGACAACTAACTTCATGACGCCAGTCGACACAGAAACATGACGTCACCTGATCCACAGACAGACAACTTATTTTTATATATATATAGATAGATATAATTCTAAAATTGACAGGTAATTTTCTATTTTGAAATAAAAACTAAAAATTATTGCTCAGACAACATAAATATTTTTGATATTTACATAATAGCTTTAGTGGTTCTGGACTGAAAACTAAATATGCTAATCAAATTGGGAATTGCAATCTTTTAGGTTGAAAAGGCAGATCCATTGGAATCATGAGAATGCGTGGAATAAGAAAAGCCTCACCCTCAAAAGGCCCTGTCAAGATTGTTGCCTCTATTACGTTATAACAGACATAACACGTCATTTGTGTCCCGGTGTCCCGGTCTGTAGTTTCGTTAGTCGACAAACATGACGTCAGACGACAAACAACTTCATGACGACATACAGCTCAATCCTTATAATGACGTCAGTCGACAAACATGACGTCAGCCGACACACAAACATGACGTCAGTCGACAGACAGACAAACAACTTTTTTTTATATATATAGATATATATTATATATATATTTTTAACTACGTAAAATTTGCGAATATACAACATTCTTCGCTGTCCCATTGTCTGTGCATATAAATAGATTGTCAGGTTTACCGACTCTTGAACATGCAACATATAATTGTCCATGGGAATAACAATCTGTATTCAGATCTATACCTCATTATTCTAATGATTGCCCTTGAGCTTTGTTGATGGTAATTGCTAATCGAATATTCCCTGTGTCCCCGTCGTCATTTATATATCCCCCTGTGGCCCCAGGCGTCCCCGTTGTTGTTGTTTTCCTGTGTCCCCCTGTGCCCCCCGGCGTCCCCGTTGTTGTTTTTTTCCTGTGTCCTGGTCGTCATTTGTGTCCCGGTGTCCGAGTCTGTAATTTCTCTTTGAGTGTCGCAGTCGTCATTTATATTCCCTGTGTCCCGGTGTCCCGGTCGTCATTTGTGTTCCGGTGTCCCGGTCTGTAGTTTCTCTTTGAGTGTCCTGGTCGTCATTTATATTCCCTGTGTCCCGGTCGTCATTTGTGTCCCGGTGCTTTGTTGATGGTGATTGCTAATCGAACATTCCTTGTGTCCCGGTCTCTTTCTCTTTGAGTGTCCCGGTCGTCATTAACATTCCCTATGTCCCGGTGTCCCGGTCGTCATTTTTGTCCCGATGTTCCGGTCTGTAATTTCGTCAGTCGACAATATAGATATATGATAGCCGTCGGCTCCATCCCAAAAAATGATAGGATATTGTAGGGCATCATAGCATCGATGAGTTTCAGTAATTCTTACCAACTGAGCGTTTCGCTTATGAAGAATAATATCTCGGGGTAAAAACTGATGACCGACCATAACAATTGCCACTTCGTCGATAGTTGGAGCATTGTATCTACGCACATGTTGGCCAGGAGGCGTTTTGTAAGCGGAAATAACAATTTTATGCGTATCAGTAGCCATCAAATCGATGGCTGTTTTGAACAGACGCACTAGATTATCATTTTCGTGGAAAAGATGTTGCAATTGGGAAACGATTGTCCTTTCAACGTTGGGAGAAATTTCGCAACGTGCATTCAATTCAGAATTTCTATCACTGATGAAGTACAATTGTAAAAATTTATGATTCTCGCCTGAGAATGGTAGAAGGGACCCTGCTCTATGATAAATTTGCCCTTTTACTTTGAAAGTATGCATAAATTGATCTGGATTTTCGATTTGGGCACCAAACGACGTCATTTGGAAACATGAGTTATATTTTCTGATCTCTGATAAAAAAAAAGCTTAGATTCTGACGTAGTTCCAGTAAGCAAATTCTTCAATGGCTCTGGTGGTGCAGCCAATAGAGGAAGTTTAACTTTTCCTGAGGCGCAACACATTCCCATTGTTTCACCATTGAATTTCAAGGCCTTGCAATAGGGACAAATTTTAAACATAGTCCCGATTTGAACACATCTACTCAAGCTATAATCATCGACTGGGCTGTACCTGAATGCCAGGCGATAATTTTCAGGTTGCTCTTGTGATTCCTCGGCAAGCTTTCTTTTCTTACTTTCTCTATCAGCCGCAAGCCTGTTTTCTTGCTGTTCTTGTGATTCCTTGGCACGCCTTCTTTTTTCACTTTCTCTTTTAGCAGCAAGTCTGGTTTCGCGTTGTTCTTGTGATTCCTCGGCACGCTTTCTGTTCTTACTTTCTCTATCAGCCGCAAGCCTGTTTTCTTGCTGTTCTTGTGATTCCTCGGCACGCCTTCTTTTTTCACTTTCTCTTTTAGCAGCAAGTCTGGTTTCACGTTGCTCTTGTGATTCCTCGGCACGCTTCCTTTTCTTACTTTCTCTATCAGCAGCAAGTTTTTTGGCATAGACTCTTTGAGCAGCTTCCTCGGCTGTTGACATTGTAGGTTCTTCAGTCATTTTACAATTAAACATTTTTCCGTGAACGAATGTCTTAAATACATTTAATGACGTCATCGTCATAATGAACATGGCGACCTGATGACATGACGTCACTCGACACACAGACACACAGACAGCGTTTTTTTATATATATAGATATATATATATACTAGCTGTTTGTGGGGCGTTTCGCATCCCCCCCCCAAGCCCCCCCCGCGCGCGTAAGTCGTTACGCGCCATATTAGTTACGCGCCATTGTAGTTGTGTCCCTGTGTCCCACCTGTGAATGTCCGGGTCGTCATTTATATTCCCTGTGTCCCAGTCGTCATTTGTGTCCCGGTGTCCCAGTCTGTGATTTCTATTTGAATGTCCCGGGTGTCATTTATATTCGTCAGGATATTGTAGGGCATCGTAGCATCGATGAGTTTAAGCAATTCTTGTCAACTGATTGTTTCGCCTATAAAGAATATTATCTCGAGGTAAGAACTGATCACCGACCACAACGATTGCCACTTTGTTGATAGTTGCGTATCAGGAGGCATCAATTCGATTGCTGTTTTTAAACAGAAGCACTAAATTATTATTTTTGTGGAAAAGATGATATATATAAATATATATATTTATTTTCTTTTTAGTTTTTTTGTAGTTTTTACCTTTTTTAGTTTTTTTCTTCTTTTGTATTAATGCTAAAGCCAAGGTTCAAACCTGGAGCCTCTCGGACCTAGAACCTGAAACATAGCTACTTCGGCTTGAATACATTCGTTTTGAGCAGCTTCCTCGGGTGTTGCCATTGTAGGTTCTTCAGTCATTTTACAATTGGAAATTTCTCTTTCAACGGTCTTCTTACAATTAAAAATTTGTCTTTGAACGATATTCTTAAATACCTGTGTCCTGGTCGTCATTTATATTGCCTCTGTCCCGGTCGTCCTTTGTGTCCCGATCTGTAATTTCTCTTTGAGTGTTTTTTCTTTTTAGTATTTTTTAGTTTTTTACATTTTATCTTATTTCAGTTTTCTTTTTCTTCTTTATTTTTCAGCTTCACTATGAAATACATATCGCCGAACCTTTGTTTTTTTAACTAAAATCTGGTAGGCATTGATGACCTTATCCAAGTCAAGATCCCAAACCCAATCATCATCGCTATCATTTTCAGTTTTGATATGTTTTGACTCTCGCTGTCCAGGTGGATCTTCATCTAACTGCGCGGTTTTGCGTTCTTTAGCCTCAAGCCTGTTTCCTTGCTGTTCTTTTGATTCCTCGGCACGCTTTCTTTTCTGACTTTCTCTATCAGCAGCAAGTTTTTTGGCATAGACTCTTTGAGCATCTTCATCGGCTTTTGCCATTGTAAGTTCATCAGTCATTTTAAACTTAAACATTAATAGATTTCTACGTGAACATATATGTCTTAAATATCTTTAATGACGTCACCGTCATAGCAAAAATGACGACAACTAACTTCATGACGCCAGTCGACACAGAAACATGACGTCACCTGATCCACAGACAGACAACTTATTTTTATATATATATAGATAGATATAATTCTAAAATTGACAGGTAATTTTCTATTTTGAAATAAAAACTAAAAATTATTGCTCAGACAACATAAATATTTTTGATATTTACATAATAGCTTTAGTGGTTCTGGACTGAAAACTAAATATGCTAATCAAATTGGGAATTGCAATCTTTTAGGTTGAAAAGGCAGATCCATTGGAATCATGAGAATGCGTGGAATAAGAAAAGCCTCACCCTCAAAAGGCCCTGTCAAGATTGTTGCCTCTATTACGTTATAACAGACATAACACGTCATTTGTGTCCCGGTGTCCCGGTCTGTAGTTTCGTTAGTCGACAAACATGACGTCAGACGACAAACAACTTCATGACGACATACAGCTCAATCCTTATAATGACGTCAGTCGACAAACATGACGTCAGCCGACACACAAACATGACGTCAGTCGACAGACAGACAAACAACTTATTTTTATATATATAGATATATATATATATATTTTTAACTACGTAAAATTTGCGAATATACAACATTCTTCGCTGTCCCATTGTCTGTGCATATAAATAGATTGTCAGGTTTACCGACTCTTGAACATGCAACATATAATTGTCCATGGGAATAACAATCTGTATTCAGATCTATGCCTCATTATTCTAATGATTGCCCTTGAGCTTTGTTGATGGTAATTGCTAATCGAATATTCCCTGTGTCCCCGTCGTCATTTATATATCCCCCTGTGGCCCCAGGCGTCCCCGTTGTTGTTGTTTCCCTGTGTCCCCCTGTGCCCCCCGGCGTCCCCGTTGTTGTTTTTTTCCTGTGTCCTGGTCGTCATTTGTGTCCCGGTGTCCGAGTCTGTAATTTCTCTTTGAGTGTCGCAGTCGTCATTTATATTCCCTGTGTCCCGGTGTCCCGGTCGTCATTTGTGTTCCGGTGTCCCGGTCTGTAGTTTCTCTTTGAGTGTCCTGGTCGTCATTTATATTCCCTGTGTCCCGGTCGTCATTTGTGTCCCGGTGCTTTGTTGATGGTGATTGCTAATCGAACATTCCTTGTGTCCCGGTCTCTTTCTCTTTGAGTGTCCCGGTCGTCATTAACATTCCCTATGTCCCGGTGTCCCGGTCGTCATTTTAATCCCGATGTTCCGGTCTGTAATTTCGTCAGTCGACAATATAGATATATGATAGCCGTCGGCTCCATCCCAAAAAATGATAGGATATTGTAGGGCATCATAGCATCGATGAGTTTCAGTAATTCTTACCAACTGAGCGTTTCGCTTATGAAGAATAATATCTCGGGGTAAAAACTGATGACCGACCATAACAATTGCCACTTCGTCGATAGTTGGAGCATTGTATCTACGCACATGTTGGCCAGGAGGCGTTTTGTAAGCGGAAATAACAATTTTATGCGTATCAGTAGCCATCAAATCGATGGCTGTTTTGAACAGACGCACTAGATTATCATTTTCGTGGAAAAGATGTTGCAATTGGGAAACGATTGTCCTTTCAACGTTGGGAGAAATTTCGCAACGTGCATTCAATTCAGAATTTCTATCACTGATGAAGTACAATTGTAAAAATTTATGATTCTCGCCTGAGAATGGTAGAAGGGACCCTGCTCTATGATAAATTTGCCCTTTTACTTTGAAAGTATGCATAAATTGATCTGGATTTTCGATTTGGGCACCAAACGACGTCATTTGGAAACATGAGTTATATTTTCTGATCTCTGATAAAAAAAAGCTTAGATTCTGACGTAGTTCCAGTAAGCAAATTCTTCAATGGCTCTGGTGGTGCAGCCAATAGAGGAAGTTTAACTTTTCCTGAGGCGCAACACATTCCCATTGTTTCACCATTGAATTTCAAGGCCTTGCAATAGGGACAAATTTTAAACATAGTCCCGATTTGAACACATCTACTCAAGCTATAATCATCGACTGGGCTGTACCTGAATGCCAGGCGATAATTTTCAGGTTGCTCTTGTGATTCCTCGGCAAGCTTTCTTTTCTTACTTTCTCTATCAGCCGCAAGCCTGTTTTCTTGCTGTTCTTGTGATTCCTTGGCACGCCTTCTTTTTTCACTTTCTCTTTTAGCAGCAAGTCTGGTTTCGCGTTGTTCTTGTGATTCCTCGGCACGCTTTCTGTTCTTACTTTTTCTATCAGCCGCAAGCCTGTTTTCTTGCTGTTCTTGTGATTCCTCGGCACGCCTTCTTTTTTCACTTTCTCTTTTAGCAGCAAGTCTGGTTTCACGTTGCTCTTGTGATTCCTCGGCACGCTTCCTTTTCTTACTTTCTCTATCAGCAGCAAGTTTTTTGGCATAGACTCTTTGAGCAGCTTCCTCGGCTGTTGACATTGTAGGTTCTTCAGTCATTTTACAATTAAACATTTTTCCGTGAACGAATGTCTTAAATACATTTAATGACGTCATCGTCATAATGAACATGGCGACCTGATGACATGACGTCACTCGACACACAGACACATAGACAGCGTTTTTTTATATATATAGATATATATATATACTAGCTGTTTGTGGGGCGTTTCGCATCCCTGCTGTTTTTAAACAGAAGCACTAAATTATTAATTTTGTGGAAAAGATGATATATATAAATATATATATATATATTTTCTTTTTAGTTTTTTTGTAGTTTTTACCTTTTTTAGTTTTTTTCTTCTTTTGTATTAATGCTAAAGCCAAGGTTCAAACCTGGAGCCTCTCGGACCTTGAACCTGAAACATAACGCTTTACCAACTCGGCTACTTCGGCTTGAATACATTCGTTTTGAGCAGCTTCCTTGGGTGTTGCCATTGTAGGTTCTTCAGTCATTTTACAATTAGAAATTTCTCTTTCAACGGTCTTCTTACAATTAAAAATTTGTCTTTGAACGATATTCTTAAATACCTGTGTCCTGGTCATCATTTATATTGCCTGTGTCCCGGTCGTCATTTGTGTCCCGGTATCCCAGTCTGTAATTTCTCTTTGAGTGTTCCGGTCGTTATTTATATTCCCTCTGTCCCGGTCGTCATTTGTGTCCCGGTCTGTAATTTCTCTTTGAGTGTTTTTTCTTTTTAGTATTTTTTAGTTTTTTACATTTTTTCTTTTTTCAGTTTTCTTTTTCTTCTTTATTTTTCAACTTCACTATGAAATACATATCGCCGAAACTTTTTTTTTTAACTAAAATCTTGTAGGCATTGATGACCTTATCCAAGTCAAAATCCCAAACCCAATCATCATCGCTATCATTTTCAGTTTTGATATGTTTTGACTCTCGCTTTCCAGGTGGATCTTCAGTTAACTGCGCGGTTTTGCGTTCTTTAGCCTCAAGCTTGTTTCCTTGCTGTTCTTTTGATTCCTCGGCACGCTTTCTTTTGTGACTTTCTCTATCAGCAGCAAGTTTTTTGGCATAGACTCTTTGAGCATCTTCATCGGCTTTTGCCATTGTAAGTTCATCAGTCATTTTAAACTTAAACATTAATAGATTTCTACGTGAACATATATGTCTTAAATATCTTTAATGACGTCACCGTCATAGCAAAAATGACGACAACTAACTTCATGACGCCAGTCGACACAGAAACATGACGTCACCTGATCCACAGACAGACAACTTATTTTTATATATATAGATAGATATAATTCTAAAATTGTCAGGTAATTTTCTATTTTGAAATAAAAACTAAAAATTATTGCTCAGACAACATAAATATTTTTGATATTTACATAATAGCTTTAGTGGTTCTGGACTGAAAACTAAATATGCTAATCAAATTGGGAATTGCAATCTTTTAGGTTGAAAAGGCAGATCCATTGGAATCATGAGAATGCGTGGAATAAGAAAATCCTCACCCTCAAAAGGCCCTGTCAAGATTGTTGCCTCTATTACGTTATAACAGAC